>NC_056733.1:1025733790-1025876290 GCF_019279795.1 Protopterus annectens
TCCATGCTAGAAAAGTTTTCCGTATTGTCTTTAAATGTGGAGGAATGTAAATTGTTTTGACTTCTACCATCTGCGAAAAGATCTGAGGTCTCTGTATTTTCACATTTTAAATGCTACCAGCTGCCATCAATGGTTGTTTTGAGCCTGGGAACTAGGAGAGAAATGCCAAGCAATGATGACCTTCTGCAAGTTATCCCAGCAGTAATATTTGAGATAATAATTTAAGAGGTCTCTTAGAGAGAGAGAGGCAACATTAAGGTATTCTGAATTTGACCTGACAATATCAACTAGAGGATCTATTCATCACAAATTGGCCTTGCTCTGAAGAAAGTTAACTAGTAATTCTCTTAGATTTAGTCAAGAATATAGTGAAGCATAGTTTAGATGTGTTTCTTCATTTATTTGAGACTGTCTTGCAGTGTTGTTTTAAATATTTCTTAGTTCTTAAAAGTACTTAATTGCATTTATTCTGCTGCATTTATTACTGCTTGTTAGTAGCCAATTAAATTGTAACTGTTATTCTAAGCCTTTGGTTTACACACTTGGGCTTCAAACCAGTTATTTTACATTAAGAAGGTTTGTGGTCTGCACTGTTGTGGCAGGACAGGTAGCTTACATCCTTGTAAGTTGGGGGTTGCTGACTGAAGGCTTAGTGGCTGTTATTCTAAAGTGTATTAGCTCTGGTTTAAGCACTTGGGCTTTGGTTTTACATTAAGAAGGTTTGTGATCTGCACTGTTGTGGCAGGACAGGTAGCTTATTTAGTTGCTGATTGAAGGCTTAACATCTGTTATTCTAAAGTGTATTAGTTCTGGTTTAAGCACTTGGGCTTTAGGCCAGTTATTTTACATTAAGAAGGTGTGGTCTGCACTCTTGTGGGAGGAGAGGGTAATTTCTGCCCTTCTGAGCTGGGAGTTTCTGGTTAAAGGCTTATTGTGCCTCCTTATTTGAACTGTTTCTTTCTGAAATTGGTACACCTTGTTTGCTGTAGCATAGACTAGATTCATACCTGTTAAATCTAGCTTTGTTTGTATAACTTGAGCACTAATCCAGGCCATCTTTTTTTGGAGAAGGTTCCCTTGCACCCTAGTGACAGGAGTGTGCAGTTACAACTTGTCTGATCGAAGACTGCTGGAACGGGGCTCAGTTTTTAGCTTTGATTGGTTAATTGGTTAATTTGTTTAAATCAGTTTGCTCATTTGCTACTGTTTTATATATATATATATATATATATATATATATATATATAAATATACACGTTATGCATCGCTGCTTAGTTAGGGTTAAACTATTCTCAGCGCCATAAAGTCTGCTCTTCAAATTTTCCCTTAGAACTAGTCAGTTTTTGGCGCCGAGAATAGTTTAACCTAATACTAATTACTACAGCACTCAACTTTCTTCACTTATCTAGAGGAAAACAGTTTTTAGTACTTAATAAATAGCACATATCCAGGCATGCCTAAGGGTCAGCATCCGGTGTTTTCTCCTGTCTACCTGATGAATCTGGGCATCTTGGGGCAATGCATCAATTGCCGCATGTACACAGACAACCCTCTTCTCCTACCACCCAACACTACAACCTGTAAGAGATGCACTTACATAGATAATTGGAAGCAAAGCTCTCTTCACCCAAGACTGCATAAGAAAGTCAAGAGGAGAAGGTAAACACTTGCACCACACCACACTCATCACATAGTCCCTCAAAACCTACACCACCAAAACACACACATAGAGACACATAACACACAGCTACATTCATGGAGGCTCTCAATAAAAACCTGGCCAAGCAACAGAGCCCTCCAAAGCAGAAACATAAGCAACATCCACCCCCCAACACAACCCAAATGACACATAGCACACAAGCTCAGTGTGCCACTCAACCACAGCCCATAAGGCATAACAACGTACCCAGTACTCTAGTCATAGGTGACTCCATAGTCAGGCACACTGATGTTCCACTCACCAGGCTAAACAAGGAGAAAGTTACTGTCAGCTGCCTGTCAGGTGCTAGGATCCGACACATAATGCATGCACTGAGGTCACTCCACAACAAGTACAAATATGACTCTGTCATTGTCATGTTGGTGTGAATATCCTGAGAAGTACCTCCCTGGACTACATGAAAAGAGACATGGAGGAGCTCTCCGATCTTGTAGCCCAGGCAGCTATGACCCTAGCCCTGAGTAGCATCCTGCCATCACCCAGAATGATACCACAGTACAAGGACAAAATGATTGACTTCAACAATTGGCTAAGCTTCTGGTGTCATACTAAGGGGATCCAGTATCTGTCTGCATGGGATGACATGATTGACAGACCACAATGCTTTGCCAGAGATGGCCTGCACCTGTCACCCTTGGGATTCCAGATACTGGCTAAGGCTCTTGCCACTCCTATATTGCCTTTTTTAGGCAAGGTTCAAATGACAAATTTACCACCATAACAGGTACAAGCAAGCAAAATCTGAGGGTATTGCTATTCAATGTTAGAAGTCTAAACCTCAAAATGCACTCACTCGAGGCAATCCATAAAATGGAGAACATCAACATCTGTGCAGTGTCAGAGACCTGGTTGAGCACCCCTGCATTACCAGGCTATAATTCATACCACACCTTTTGGCCACCTAACCTGGTCTGAAACACTAAAGGCACAGGTGTGTCCATATTCATTAAGGACATCCACAACTCCAGGCTAGTTGCTCAGCATAATGCATCCAAGATTATCCAAGTGCAACTAACTCTGGGCAACACCACAATCCAAATTGTAGCTTGCTACAGATCCACCACCATGCCCCAGGATTCCCACTCCCCATTTCTTGATACACTGGAAATTATTAGGGTACAACCCAAAACCCTAATAATGGGCGATTTCAACTACCCCACCATTAACTGGGAAAACTACTCATGTTCCAACTCTTTTGCTCAATGTTTTCTGGAATTCATAAATTCCAATGCCTTGGATCAACTTATCCACACTCCCACCAGGGGCAGCAATATCCTAGTCATTACCAACATGGGTGACTGGTGTTCCACACCAAAGGCTAATTCCTCATTGGTCAGATCTGACCACAAGCTAATCATCCTAGACATCCACATCTCGCCCTAACCCCCACTAGGGAAACTACCGTAAAAAATGTCTCCAACTTCACGCTTCTTAAGGCAGAAGTGGCAAACTTCGCGACACCCATGCAGACAAACAATAGAGGTACGACTGCTGAATCCAGCCCAAATACACTTTATAAGCACTTACATGAGTGCATGGATCATGCTATCCCTAACAGAACCAAGATGCTATTCACCAAAAACATTGAAGCCAATTTGGTGGTCCCTTGCCATAAACAAACACTACAACAGAAGGAAGAAACTGTTGCAAATAAAGAGTAAAATCCCATGATTGGAGGAACTCCTTGGTCAGCCTCAGTAAGAAGCTGAGATCTGTCATAAAATCCTTCAAAGCTAGTTACGAAAACAAAATCACCACTGATTCTAAAGACAACCACAAAGCATTCTATAGCTATGTCAGGCATCTCAATGGCAACACTCAGATCTGCTCTGAGTTACAGCACAATGGCACTAAATATACAGAACCAACTGATATTGCCAACATCCTGGCAGATAGGTTCAGTGCTAACTTTACCCCTCTCACCCCGTAAAGGACCCATCTCTATACCGGAAGAATGCAAAGTTCCTGTAATCATGGCTGCACTGGTAAAAAACACACTCTCCAAAGCCAAGAACACAGCATCCATGGGACCTGACAACATCCCAGGCTGGCTTCTACATGAACTACAGAACAAACTGGCACCCCACCTAAGTACCATGTTCAATCATAGCCTCACCTCAGGCTTTGTGCCCACTGAATGGTGCACAGTGACGGTTATCCCACTCCACAAAGAGGGAGCCACCACGAACCCCGGGAACTACCGCCCCATTAGCCTGATGAGCCTGGTCTGCAAGGCCATGGAACAGATCATCATGCAACGTATAAACAAAGACAGTGGTAATCTCCAAACTCTGGACCCTACCCAGTTCATGTTTGTAAAAGGCAGATTATGTCTCCTAAACCTGATAGACTTCTTTGAAGCAGTCACTAAAGCTGTACACGAGTGGATGGTGGTTCATACAGCCTATCTAGAACTTGCCAAGGCTTTCGACATCATCTCCCACTCTGGAATTATAGATAAACTCACTAAACTAGGCATAAATCCCTATGTCACAAGATGGGTTGCCAACTGGCTCACTGACAGAACCCACACTGTGAAAGTAGCAGACTCCAAATCCGACTTCAGACCAGTGACAAGTGGAGTACCACAGGGTTCAGTCCTGGGTCCCTCTCCTGTTTGGTATCTACTTCTCTGAAGTACAGGCTAACACAGAAGGTCCTTGTCTAACAAAGTTCGCAGATGACTGCAAACTAGGTGCCATAATCGAAACTCCTAACAATGTGAATATCCTACAAAAGGGCCTCACTGAGACAAATGCCTGGTGTCAAAGTCATGGCCTCAAGCTCAATGCCAAAAGTGCATTGTCATCCCCTTTGGTAAAAACTCTGTACCCATGAACTACCACATAGGTGGTAGTCTACTTAACACCGAAAGTGTGATAAGAGACCTTGGGACACAGGTGGACAGTAGTCTCTCCTTTGATAATCACATTGCCACAGTAGCCAGGAAATCCTTCTACGTGGCACACCTCATCCCAAAAGGTTTCTCATCCAGGAAAAAAGAGGTCATTGTTCCCCTCTACTCATCACTCATTAGACCCATTATAGAGTACTAAACCTGATAGACTTCTTTGAAGCAGTCACTAAAGCTGTACACGAGTGGATGGTGGTTCATACAGCCTATCTAGAACTTGCCAAGGCTTTCGACATCATCTCCCACTCTGGAATTATAGATAAACTCACTAAACTAGGCATAAATCCCTATGTCACAAGATGGGTTGCCAACTGGCTCACTGACAGAACCCACACTGTGAAAGTAGCAGACTCCAAATCCGACTTCAGACCAGTGACAAGTGGAGTACCACAGGGTTCAGTCCTGGGTCCCTCTCCTGTTTGGTATCTACTTCTCTGAAGTACAGGCTAACACAGAAGGTCCTTGTCTAACAAAGTTCGCAGATGACTGCAAACTAGGTGCCATAATCGAAACTCCTAACAATGTGAATATCCTACAAAAGGGCCTCACTGAGACAGATGCCTGGTGTCAAAGTCATGGCCTCAAGCTCAATGCCAAAAAGTGCATTGTCATCCCCTTTGGTAAAAACTCTGTACCCATGAACTACCACATAGGTGGTAGTCTACTTAACACCGAAAGTGTGATAAGAGACCTTGGGACACAGGTGGACAGTAGTCTCTCCTTTGATAATCACATTGCCACAGTAGCCAGGAAATCCTTCTACGTGGCACACCTCATCCCAAAAGGTTTCTCATCCAGGAAAAAAGAGGTCATTGTTCCCCTCTACTCATCACTCATTAGACCCATTATAGAGTACAACGCCCCTTTTGGTATGTACATCACAAGACATCTACAACAACTGGAAAGGCCACAGAAATACCTCACAAAGATGAATACCAGCCTCAAACAGATGCCCTACGTAGACCGTCTCAAGAAACTCCAGCTTTACTCCATCGCATATCACCTACTCAGAGGCGATCTCTGCCTAACATACAAAGCTATGTCAAACCCAGAGCTGTTGGACATGCTCCACTTAAAGAAATCGCAATCCCTCTGAGCTACACACTCTAGGGACCTAAACCTGGTCACCACAATAAACAGAACATGCTGGAGGGATAGATTCCTGCCCCAGAGACTCCCCATACTCTGGAACAAACTACCTATCTATATCAAACAAACCTCCTCAATAGCACTCTTCAAGAAAAATCTGGATAATTGGATGGGAAATAGGAAATTCACTCTGGGGATCACTTCTGTGGCTCTGCTCGACAGTGACACAGGAAATTAATTTTCTTGGATGGCGAAAGCCAGGGTACCTTTTTGGCTAGGCTTATATAGGCCCTAGGGCCAATAGCCTAGTACCTACCTATTAACCTATTTCCTGTGATTTTAACTCTGATATCACTGTAAATATATATTTAGTATTGTCTTGTTCTTTCATTATTTATTATTAAATATATTTAAACATTTTATTGTGTCTGATCTGCCTAGAGATATTTAACTTCTGAGAGTACTTGCATATTTATTGACACTGTGGGCCACTCCTGATAGCCTTGCTATTGGTCAAACTACCATTTGTATTGATAGTAACATTACACAGTAAGATTGGACACCCTTTGTTAAGGGCCTTAAAGCAGATGATAAGGAGTGATTGGTGCAGTGATAGCTACCTTATAGTCTAGGCATATGGGGGCATATTAATAAACCTGTGCCAGCCTTCCCCAGGTGTGTGTGTGTGTGTGTGTGTGTGTGTGTGTGTGTGTGTGTGTGTGTGTGTGTGTGTGTGTGTGTGTGTGTGTGTGTGTGTGTGTGTGTGTGTGTAAATCAAACCTCAAAGAGTGCATGTGTCAGCTACTTGGGCAGGGCAGGGACATGAAGCACTGGTTGGACAGAGAGAGTACTGGAGGTCTTGGCTTGGTCATTCAGCTGAGATCTCAGTTCTATAGCTGTACCAGTGAGGTGTCTTATTGGGGATCTGGAGAAAGAGTGAGAAACCAGCCCCGGACTGACTGTGGTCTCTGTGAGGTCTTAAAGGAAATTTCACGTGATACAGAGAATTTGCATCTGGAAATACTGTGTGTATACCTATCATCCTCCCAATGTACATCCCCCACTAGTACCAGTGGTGAGGATTGAAGCTGCTTGGTTACTGGTCCAGTGGTGGGGTATCACAACATGTTTGAGGGGTACATTGGGGATGCAGGGGGGGTTTACCCCTCACAAAAAAAAATAATTTGTTGTTTGCCAAAAATGTCTTTTGCACAGTTATTTTCATGGCTTGCTACTCTCTGAAAGTTTCTTCAGCAGACTGACATAATTCCACTCATCACAAGTTACGTCTATAGGCTCCTTACTCTAAGACCATAAAGTGTCTCTCAAACTGTGAAAAACATGTGAATTCTTGTGACACCTTTATGTATGCAAAAAGTATTTGAAACAAGTACTGATCATTTTCCCTGGGATAAAAATCTTTGATCCTGTGTTCGACATTTTGAGTTTTCGGGGATTGTGGGTCAATTATATAGCATTCACAATTCAGTGCATTCGCTTATATAATATAGACCCAACAAAACTATTACCTTGTGGTTCTTAATAGCATAATCCACTGCCACCTAGATATATTTCTTTGCTGTGGCAGTGCTTTGGTTAATAAGTGCCCCTCAATGTACATGGTTCCCCTCTGAAATGGTTCTGTAATAACAAGCAAAAGCCAATAGCCTTTAGCTTTGTCTCCTACCTTTCCAACTGCCTGGGTTTACTCACACACTCTACATAACCCTGTAACAACATTTTCAAGACATTGCCAATAACAGTTTTGCATAAGCCTCCTTTAGTCATGCTTTATGCCTAGGTAGCCTGAAAAAAAAATACCATGATTATGAGCTATAGCCAGAAGTACTTGGCAATAGGTCTATAGGACTACCAGCTGCTGTATCACTTCTTCCTCTATAGTCTGTTTAGCTGTACATTCATTGTACAATAAATCCTTCTGCCATTGAAAGTCAGGAGCCTCCTTAGCTACCTCTCTCAAGTTTTGTAAGGAAAGGTCTGCCTGTTGCACCTCTGTCCTCATGATCTTTCACAGTTCCCCTTCCATAAGTAGTCTAGTATATTTTAACAGCTGCAGCTTAGATTTAGATTAACTGTTTCCAGCTATTATTTCCTAGTAGCCCTTTCAGAAGAAAAGCATATCAATTTTATCCACTCTGTAATTCCAATTCAGGCTTTGCTGCTATCACCAGATCTTCTGAAAAAAATAACTATATTCCCAATGTCTAATGGATTGATTATTTTAGCTTTGCTGCATATGCCAACCCCCCCATGTAGACATTGTGTTGTCAGTCATTTTATTTTCTCTTCTCTTCTTATAGATGCCTAGTGACTGTTACCCAGATCTCATTTTGCCACTTGCAGCTTCATTGCCTGTCATCTTCTTAGGCCTTCTGTCTAATGGCTGCCCCTTTTTAGTGAGTCCATTTAAGTTAGAGGATTCCTTTTTTCTCCTTTTTCCCTAGCTTAGACTGTTTTAGTTAGAGGGCTCCCTTTTCCCTGTTCTAAATTCCAGGTTTCGCCATTTAAGTTAGAGGCATCTCTTCTGGTTGGAGGAGTACATTGTTTAAGTTAGAGACCCTCCTCTAACCCTGTTTCTTTCTAACTGTCTTTCCAAAAAAAAATAAAAACCTTGGGTCTTTCTAGTATAGTTGGTTTTTGTAGTCCTATTGATCCGTTTTTCTGTGTTCTTGGACTTGCGTGACAAATTTACTATTGTTTGGGACTTTATTACTGGTTGTGACTTTTTGGCTGATAATGATTTAACAAGATGTCTAAACAGTCTGGTTTTAAGAAGTGTGATTCTTGCACAGAAAAAATGTTGATCACAGATGGGCACACTAATTGTGTGTATTGCTTGGGCACTGTTCACCTGCAGGATTCCTGTTCTATTTGCCATGCTTTTAGTTAAAGTGTCCTGCAGGAACGGAAAAACAAGTTGATACACAGGGGTCTATTAAAAGGCCTTTTGAAGTGGCTGTTGAAGGCACTCAGGCCTCCAAAACATCCGAGAAGTCATCCAAAACTTCTTCGGCTCCAGCTTCCGAGTCATCGAAAAGATATGAGAAAGTCGATTCTTCAGATCCAAAGTCTGTCAGTTCCAAAAAGGAAAAGTCTCCACCGGTTCCACCTGAAGTTTAAGAACCATCTCGGAACAAAAAAGGAGCCGGTCACCTTCCTTGGATCCAGTTAATTCGGTGCTGCAGTCTCCTTTATTGCAGTCATTGGCAGGTTGCTACAAGTCCTCCACTCATTCCTCTCGGTCATCCAGGAGCCTTTCAGATGATGATATAGAGCGAGTGGTTAGAAGGTTGCTTCGTACATCGGCCCTAGCAAAAATCCTCATGAGCCCAGCCCAGATGGTCATCGAGCTGACTTCAGTAGCTGCTTTACCTTCTGTTCCTCCTTCGACTCAGTCGAGTTCAGAGCCAGAGTGCCTGGAGGTCCCGGTGGTGGAACCGTCTGACCTGAAATCCATCCCTGGAGTTTCGGTACCGACCTCTGTTCTGATCTCATCGATGTTGTCATCCATCAAGGGATCTGGGGGCCCAGCCTCCCTCATCAGTCTTCCACTCAGATCTTTGGCACAGGTGAGCTCAGCTCCCACATCAGCCTCAGAGCCATATTCCTTGCTCCGGGGCAGGTCCCCTGGTTCCTCGGAGCCAGAGGCTCTCTCGGCCCAGGATCATGGTGGCTTCGAGGTGATGAGGAGTGTGCTTTCATCAGAGACTGCTCCACCCTCGGCTCCAGCTACTCTTCCCCCTAAAGGGCCAGTGTCAACCTCTACACCATCCCTCCAGCCCAACCGTAGGGAACCGATGCCCCAGGATGCCCCAGTGGGTGAAACCCTCTCTTCTGAAACCTCCCTGGAGCACCCCTCTGAGGAGGTCCCTTGAAAGAGAACTTGTAAGAGGAAACACATAGACTTCCCTGAGTCTGTCACATCAGATACTGACTAAGAGGATTCAGAGGGGTCCCCACAGTCACCCTCTGAGGGTGTCTCTTTTCAGACATCTTAGAGATCCTGAAGCAGAGTGGTGGCTGGAAAACCCTATCCCCTTCTGAAGATGAGTCAGTATACCTGGAAGCATTTGGTTCTCGACCCACCACTTCTTGGGTGTCCCCGCCTTTCGACCAGCTCCTGGGTGTAGTCAGTCAAAAGGCATAAGGCTCTCCAGAGTCAGCGCAACCAGTTCTGAGGAGACCCAGCAAATTCATTATGGCCCCGGAGGACAAACAATTTCTAACCAAAGGTGTCCCAGTAGATGGTATGGTGGTGGCAGTAGCCACAAAGAAGGAATTAGCCGAAACTTTTTCATCTGTCCATCCGCCGAATAAGGAGTCTCGAACGATGGACAGATACCGGAAGAGTATGTTCTCTTCAGTGGCCTTTACCCTTAGGTCACAGAATTGTTTATCCCACTTTACTCATCTTCAGAGGGATCTTCTCAAGGAGCTAGGAGATACCCTCCAATGTGCTACAGCTGGGGGGGTACCTGACAAGATAAGCTCTCAGCTTGCGACCTTAACCTCTATAACAAACTCCTCCATGCACCTCATTTCTTATACAGTGATGGAGTGAGTAGTGCAGCAGGCACAGGAATAGGTCTGAGGAGACATTCCTGGATGTGTCATTGTGAGTTTGCTGAACCCTTGTAGTCTTCCTTTATTGATGCCCTTTTTGATGGCTCGTCTTTGTTCGGGCCAAAAGTTAAGGAAATTCTTACCAGGAGCGAACAAGATGGCAAGACTCTATCTGCCATGGGAGTACATTTCTCCATCCCTACCAGACCTTATCCCAAAGGTCAGAAGGGTGGAAAAATGTGTTTCCGGAAATTCAAAGTAACTTTGCAGGATGCTCGTGATGATTTTTCCCCCAAGGGCAGAGGGGGAAATAACAATGGAAGATGCCACCCTCGTGGCAGAGGTGGTCCGCAGAATCAGGGTGACAGAAATATATTCTTTGGTAGGCCCTTTCAGCGCTCCTGAATGGAGACTTGCCTGTCCACCTCTGAACACAGTCGGGGGGAGGTTATCACTATACCCAAAAACCTGGTGGGACATCACTCAAGACAAATGGGTAAGATCGATCATATCCTGGGGATACAACATTCCTTTCTCCCTTCCACCTCTTCCAGCAAAGTCTATCCCAGACATACCACCTGGTCAAAGGGATCAAGCAACCCTAAAAGTTCAAAGGTTGCTAAGAAAAAAGAGTCATCCAAGAAGTCCCCACAGACCAAATCGGATCTGGAATTTACTCAAAGTTCTTTTTAGTTCCAAAAAAGACAGGGGACTGTTGACCAATTTTGGATCTCAGCAGACTGAACAAGTCAGTAAGGAAAACAAAGTTCCAGATGGTGACACTACAGTCTATACTCCCTGTTTTGGGACAAGACAATTGGATGTGCTCCATAGATCTTCAGGATGCATACTACCATATAAAGATGGACAGGCTATCCAGAAGATATTTACTCTTCCAGATGGGAGCCAATCATTACCAATTCAGAGCTCTGCCCTTTGGTCTCACTACAGCCCCCAGAGTGTGTACCAAATGCATGGCAGTAGTTACGGCTCACCTGAGGCATCTAGGATTCTGGGTGTTTCCATACTTAGACGACTGGCTCCTGACCACCACCAGCAAGCATCTACTAACCAGGGCACAAGACACCACCATTCATCTCTGCTCAGAGTTGGGCATTACCATAAATTTTGAGAAATCTGCCTTGTTTCCATCACAGCATATTACCTTTATAGGGGCAGACTTAAACACAAAAGACATGGTCACAAAACTGCCTCATGAAAGAATTCAAACATTACGCTATCAGATGTCAATATTGCTTATGAAGGAAAAAGTGCAGGCAAAATTTGTTCTCCAGGTTCTGGGTTCAATGTCAGCTGCAATAATATTAGTCCCACTGGCACGTCTACCCATGAGAATATTACAGTGGCTGCTCTTTGCTCAGTGGTCCATGCAGGAGTTGCCCATGTCACACAAGATTTGCATTATAAACACCTGCAAGAGGGACCTACGATGATGGCTTCAGTCCACACAGGTAACGATAGGCAGACCATTTGTTCTCCCCCAACTGGTAGCTACAGTGACCACTGATGCTTTCCAGATAGGGTGGGGGGGCATTATCTGGGACAGACTGTCCAAGGGACTTGACAAAACATGAATACTACTTGCACATAAATGTCCTAGAGATGAAGGCGGTGTATCTGGCGTTGCAAGCATTCCAGAGCTCTCTTCCAACAGGTACGATTGCAATACAGACAGACAATATGTCTGAGGTGTGGTACATCAACAAACAAGGTGGAACCAGATCCTACCATCTCTGTCGAGAGGCTCAGAGAGTCTGGCAATGGGCAATTTCTTCTCATCCTTTTCTGACTGCAACGCACATCCTGGGGAAATCCAACGAGATAGAGGACAGATTAAGCAGGGCAATTCTTATGCCTCACCAGTAGTTTTTGAATCAGGAAATTGTGAACCAAATTTTTCACAAGTGGGGCCAGCCTTGCTGTGACCTCTTTGCCATATCCATCAACTCCAAATGCAACAGCTAGTTTGCCCTAATTCCCCCTCCAGGGGAGTCACCAATGGATGCACTTGCTGACAGTTGACCCCTGGGACTTCTGTATGCCCCCCCATTTCCATTGATACCCAAGGTCCTCCAGAAAGCCAAATCATTGAGTCACAGGCTAATTCTCATTGCTCCTTACTGGCCTCATCAGATATGGTTCCCCTTCCTATGGCACCATCTTCAGGAGGAGCCTTGGATCCTGGACCCAGTGCTGGATTTTCTAACTCATCATTCAGGAATGCTCCACCCCTCTATTCAAAGCCTCAAGCTGACAGCTTGGTTACTCCACTTTCCATCTTAGCCAGGCTTCCGGAACTATCCCTGGCAGTGCGACACATTCTGGTTTTGTTGCACATGAATACAACTAGGAAACTTTATGCAAGCAAATGGAAGAGGTTTTCTTAGGCAGACAAAAACCATATGGACCCCTTTACAGCCCCTATGTCTGCAATCCTGGAATTTTTAACAGAAACCTTTAATGGGGGTGCAGTGGCAGCCATGGTATGAGTATGATTTGCTGCCATATCAAACTACCACGTAGGAGACATGAGATCCAATATAATGTCCCACAGATTATGCAAAGCTTTTCTGATGGATACATTCCTTTTAAGACCTCCCATAAGACAGCCACCACCTCCTTGGTACCTTAATTTGGTGTCATCATCTCTAATTCTCCCTCCTGTCGAACCAGCCTCCTCTTGCCCATTAAAGTTCTTATCTTGGAAGACAATCTTTTTAACAGCTATTACTTCCGTGAGGAGGGTTTCAGAACTGCAAGCTCTGCCTGTCCATCCTCCCTATCTGATTTTCCACAAAGACAGAATTTCCCTCAGGACAAATCCGTCTTTTCTGCCAAAAGTTTGTTCCGAGGCCAATTTAAATCAGTTGATTGAGCTACCCGCATTTTTACGCAATTATGGCAACAAGGCAGAATACAACTTTCACCAACTGGATGTACATAGACAGTTACGTTTTTACTTACATAGGACAAAGGAATTTAGGAAATCTGACCAACTGTTGTTTCATTTTCAGAAAACAGGAAAGGAACTTCAGTTTCAAAAGTCACTTTATCAAAATGGCTTACAGATAACTGTCGATAACTCTCAGAATAAAGAGCTGTCAGGAAAAATTAGAGGGCATTCAACCAGAGCTATCTTGACTTCCACTGCCTTTTAAGCTAGGCTTCCTTTGGATTCAGTTTGTGCTGCAGCTATATAGGCTAACCGTCATACCTTTATCACTCATTACAAAGTAGATGTGGCCTCCTGGAACAGGGCATCCCTTAGTCCCACTGTTCTGAAGAGTTTATTCCCTTGAGCCACCTGAGAAAGAAGGTGCTGAGGATGCTGTCACAACCATCAAGAATGAAGATAGGTCAGCATAACATAAAAAAGTTATGTGCTCACCATAACGTTCCAAGTTTGTTGTCCATAATCTCGCCTTCATTCTTGCATCCCACCCTCCTTCCCCCTTCCTGGAGGATCAAGAGGAATTTTCTGAAATTGGGTATAATTTTCCTGATTCCCTTCATGCCTTAGGAATTATGGGTAGAGGATCTGTTGTAATTGTGGTATTGGGTGGTGTAGTCTAGTGATTAGTTCTCTCAAACGAGATCTGGGTAGCAGTCGCTAGGCATTTTGGGACAGGATGTAGCTTCAAGCCAGTAAAAGCTCTCGAGCTGTAGTATGTGGCCAAGTCAGACCCAATGCTCAGTTCTGAACCCAACCATCAAGAATGAAGGCAAGATTATGGACAACAAACATGGAACATTATGGTAAGTACATAACTTCTTTTTATGTCTGATACAGTATCATTTTCTGTATCCTCTGTCAAGAAGGTTACAGCACCTTGATATAATCTGGAAATTCTGCAGTTTCAAGACAACTGCACATGTGCACAGACACATATAAAAATTGTAAAGCAGACTCTGACAGGTGTGACAGAATATGCTACAACTGAGGATATATAGAATGCCAGCAGACACAGGCAACAGGACAATGGTCAGACTCAGCAGCACTCCCAGAAAAAAAGTTAATTTTTATTTATTTATTTAACATTTGTTGACCGGGAATGTCCGACTAAGTTCCACAGAGCCTGTTTTCAGCCAGATGCATGTCTTTGGAATGTGGGAGGAACACAGGAGAACATGCAGAACCTCTTGAACCACTGCACCACTGTGCCACCCTATTAATAAGATATTAGAATTCAAGTTTGTGTGATGGTATAAGTTAATAAAGTGCTGTTAGAGGCCTCAAAGGAAGGCAGAAGGAAAGAGTAAACTGGCAGAAGGAAAGAGTAAACTGGTGAAACTGGGGACAGAGTTAAGTACTGTATGAGGTCAGAAAGCTGCTCTGGCTCCTATGGCTACTGAGAATTATAAAATAACTATTCTTAGTTTGTTTGGTTGAACAGTTAGTATTTATTTAGAACAATTCTGTTTACTACTAAAAAAACGTGCAGATGACCTAGATCATCCCAACAGTAATGGTCACATAAGGCTATCAGACTGGATTGTGAACTTGTCAAACCACAATCAGGCTGCAGAGCACACCTCATTGTAATTCAAGAAATTTGATCTGAAATTTTCAATAGGTCACACAGTATGAGTAAAAAGGAGTCTAGAGGGATGAAGTCAAGACAATGTTAATAACTGCCTGAGAGGCAGTTAGAAATTATAAACTATGCTTCTTTGTTATTCTACAGTGTAGCATGCAGACAGAGCGATTGTTCAGGATATTGGCAGTGACAATACAGGGCCTTCTCTACCACCAAGTAACAACTTTGGCACAATCAGCAACTGCAATCAAACATCAGGCAATGGCTTGGCTCCCAACTTTTCTGCCTCCTGAAAGGAAATTCCTGCCTTTCTTTTTCCTCTAGCTTACTTAGATACCCTCAGTCGTATAACCTTAGATCTCATAACCCCACAAGACCTGTCTTGCAAGCATCTAAAACCCGACTTCAATGCTCAAACTACTCCTTTTGTACCCTTCGACCGATGCTCCTCCCTCAAATCTTAAAGACCTCTCTAACTACTCCTTCTTTTGGCCATAACAGAAAAAACATCTCCCAGCACAAGTTGCTTGGAAACGCCCTGCTGCAGGTCACACAACCTATCCTCCCTAATCTCTGGCACATACAGCCTGTCATTTTCACTGCAGCATCTTTTATTTCTAACTCATAACATGTCACTGCTCTAATTAATGCAAATATTGAACTTAGTGGTTTCTGTTGACTACTTTCTTAGATCATTTTTTTCTGTTGTATGTTAACTATTCCTTTGTTTTTAGTATACTCTTTTATTGTAGAAGCGATTTTTATTTTTTTCTGCTTGATGTATGTTCACATTCTGGTCTGAAACTGAAATTGGTCCAAAGGGATCAGTGCTTTACATCAGTTAACAAATTGTATAAATAAATAAATATAAATGGGTGGTTCAGAATGCCTGGCTGCAATATATCATCTGCATTGCTTTTAAAATCTGCCATGGTATTTATTTATTTCAATTTGTGGACTGGGTAGGTGGGCTGGTCAATTGAACCTCTTTAGCCATGGCTCATGTACAGTGTTACAAAACTTACAGTACATATGACAATACAAGCAAATTACATAAAAAGGTTGAGAGAAAAAGAACACTGTTATCATGCTAAGAAAACACTGCAATCAACTTATGAACATATATAAGAATAAACATACCTAGTTGTAAACACGGTTATTAATACTTAAGGGATTTCAGTATCCCAAAAGAATGATCATTTGGATTACTCAAAGAGAGAGGATTTTAAAGCTTTTTTTAAATACTGTTACTGTACCAGAGCACTTAATGTCATTAGATAGATGGTTCCACGATGCAGACTCTGCTCTTAAGAAGGCTTTCTCACGTATTGCTAGTTTGAATTTGGGTCTCGAGAGGTGAAAACCATTTTCCTGGCCATATCTACGAGTATCGTTTTAGTCTCACCATGGTCATTCTTTTTTTTTCTTTAAACAAGTAATATCCTAATTGAATTATCACTTATGACATATGCAATCATACATTTATATAAAGAAAACAAACCATTTTGACTTATTTTCAGTTGCGTTATACATCACATATAAGCTTTTATCCAGTCATTGTCAGTCGAACGTTACATAGCTCATTTATTTCCTGCCTTCCGTTAAACCTTATTTCCTCTCCAAAACATTATTCTGCATGTATTCCCACAATTCCCATTTTTTCTATGTAATGTTTTTCCTACCCATTTCTAAAGATCCCTCCTCCAGTTCTTTTATCTCTGTTACTATGTTCACTACTTCTAGTACAATTGGTTTATTGAGAGGAGGGTAGTACCCTGTTTTGACAATTTTGAAAATTAGTATTCTCAGAAGGAGAGTGGCTCTCTGTCAATTACCTCACCTCATGCTAGTGAAAAGAAAAAGAAAAAAAAACAGTACTGTGCTGTCGGAAAAACATGTGGCCATTTTTATGCTGTTAATGTTCTTTATAGATTTAATGAGCCCATGTCTGTATGCCTTCTTGATCCTAGCATACACAGACAAACCTTTCTCCTTTGCTTCAATGGTAACAGGTAATTTACTTCCCATCTTTCTGTTAACTCAAGGAAAATAAGCCAAGCTTCTTCAGTTTCATTGTATAAAATCAGCTCGAACAACTTTACCTCATTCCATGTCCTTCTTAAAAGAAGGCCACTGTATATAGCTGTATCCTGTTAAACCTCTGTTAAAATGTAGTGTTATTGTAGCATATTTATTTATTTATTTCATTTATTGACATTTGTTAACCAGGTTAGTCCAGCTGGGCCAGGAGTATATGCAGTACCATATGCAGTAAGGATACCAACTGTTTTGAGCATATCCTTGCTGCAAGCAGACATTGGGTTTCTCCTCATCCACCAACCACCCAGCTGTGTGGAAGCATTTGTACAAGTATTCCGTAACTTTCTCATTCACTTTTTTCCTTTGACCAGGTGACAGGTGGGTGTATTTCTTAAACATAATATACAGTTGCATAAATTCATTCTGTGCACTGCATGTACTATGCTGCCTGTCACCACCACATAAACAGTCTGAAAGCTCATGGCTTACATCAAAAAAAAAAAAAAACGATCAGTGTCCATGCTGAAGTACTACATTCTCCAAAAAATATAGTGGTGGAAAGATATCCTTTCCAATATCACCCAAGAGTAAGGTGGTTTAAAATGCAAGTAGGCCTCTCTTTATTCGTAAATACTACTTTACAGGAGTTGAGCACTGCTATGATAATGTGTTAAAGCTTGTAAAAACATGCACTTATTACAATTGCTCAGAGAAGGGTAATTCTTTGAGATATGTCCACCCTCAACTGTAGTGCCATCGATGGGGGATGGATCACCACTGGGGGCATGGTCTAGAACACTGCTTTGTCAAACATGTTTTACCTGTTTTCAAAGACTTAACAGCTACATTTTAATTGTATCTTAAGAAAGGTAACAAATATACCCAAAAACCTTTAAAATAAATGCAGCAAACTCTCCTTGAAAAGCAAAATCAAGTCCATTTAAAAAAAACTGTGCCTTAATCTAGCACCTTCTATTCTTTGGTTATTTTTCTTTATTATAAAACCAATCTAAGTATGGTCTAGGAATGGTTACTACCATTGAACAAATTGCATCTTAGTTTAAACCACTATAAACTGATAAAAAGGAATAAAAATCAATGAGAATGTTGACCTATTGAGAAATACAAAGACAGAAAGAAAATCTCAACTTACTGCAACTGATTCGGCAACGCTTTCATGTACCTACCTCAGATCTGCCTGCAGGGGTTGGGTCTACATTCATGTGCTAATTCCTACTCTGACCCTGTGGGTTCTGTCACTCAGCCAGTTTGTTTGCCATCCATTGATTGTGTATGGGTTGACATTTAAGCTGATGAGTTTTTCAATGATACCTGAGTGGGGTATTGTATCGGCCTTAGCCAGATGCTGTATGGACTGCTTTCCTCATCAATGGCTTTGGTGACTGTAAAGTCAACCAAATTTAAAAGGCATGATCTGCCTTTGACAAAACCAAACTGGGTTGGATCCAAAGTCTGCAAATTCCTATGTCTTTATTTATGAGGTCTCCATGGCTTTGCAGATAAGGCTTGTCAAACTAATGAGCCACCGCCTTTGTGAAGTGGTACCACAGTTGCAGTGCGCATCCAGAGGTAAGACTTTGATTAAACAGCTGTCCTAGCTGTGGGTTTAAATTCCTCATTGAGTTCATGAGCACACAGCCGGGGACACCATCAGGTCCCATGGATGCTGTGTTTTGCTGGAGAGAGAGAGCAGCTTGGGCTGAGATGTTCAGGGGCTGGGGCTGCAATTAATATTACTATAGATATCCCTCCTTTGGAGGGGGGAGGAGAACCTTGCACTGTACCTGTCAGCCAATGTCTGTAGGATCGGTAATCTTCACATCATTGAACTCTTGTAGTAGCTTCCTCCTTTGTCTCCTCTTGTGGGGATGGTGACTAGTTGTTCCATGGCATTTGATTTATGAATTCCCAGGAACGAGCCTTGAACCAGTGTCACAGCACAGACATCGATGTTCTCCCATGGCAGATCCCCTTTGAATGACACTCACCAATGAGGAATAGACAAAAAAAGTAGAGATGATCTTTTAATTATAGGATATGCTGATTAGATCAGTAGTATAGTTCGTGGAAGGAAATTGAAGAGTGGACCTACTAGTTACTGGCTGAAACCTCACAAAATTTGCTACAAATACAGTCAAATAGTAACAAACAATTGATAGTTCCAGTGTTAGATGCGTTTGTCTAAAATGGGGTAGATATCGGTAAAGACCCAGGGTTGATTTAGTGCTTTGTGGGTGACATGGAGTTCTTGGTTGTTTTTTAGCCAAATAAGAGATACCGCTGTCTAGACTTTTGGGGTTATATTATTAATGGGGGGTCATGGTATAATATTAATGTTCTTTTAATCTTCATTTCCTTATTTCAGATTTCTGAGAAATATAGCAATAATATATATATATATATATATATATATATATATATATACTCTTCATTCTCTCAACTTCAGTAAAATTGTGGTGGTAAGGTTCAGTGTGCAGTTAATAGAAAATGAGGTATTCAGACTTGGCGGTTTTCCTGCTGTCAATCATATCTGCCATTTTAATTCTTTCTTCTCTAGTCTGTCATTGCTGTTGCCTTCCAGGTCTTCACAGTGGATCCTGTCAATGACATGATAAGTGAAGGTGTTGTGCTCAACATATTCCTTAAGGTGCTTGGCCAAGGATTTGGTCGGAGTGCCTTGACATATGTTGGTGCAGTGATGTGCTATCCTGGTCTTTAACTTATTGATAGTCTTTAAAGAGAAACATCATGGAGATCTTGGAATATGTGTCCCAGGCTGGTATGAGCCTAAGCATTGAGCAGCATTTTACCTTCTCCAAGGAAGATGCCACAGTATGAACAAAATATGACTGTCTTTAATAATTTGTGGTGTCATTCTAAAGGGGTCCCATATTTGTCAGCATGGAAAGAGATGGTCAACAGACCATGCTGCTTTTCCCAGGATGGTCTGTACCTCTCCACTTTAGGCTTTTGAATATTAGCTAAGACTCTGTCCTCCCCATAGTGCCTTTTTAGGCAATGCCAAACAAAAAGTACTTCCGACATAGCAAATCAAAACCAAGAAAATATAAAGGTGTTTGCTCAGTGCTAGGAGTCTAAAGCTCCACTTACTAGAAACTCACTTCACCCAAGAAGAATGCTGATGTCTCTGTGGTTACTGAGACATGGTTTAAAATCATGGAGAGCACACAGACAGTGCAAGGTTCTAATGCCTTCCATACCAGCTATTACACAATGACTAAAGTTGGTGGGGTTGTCTCAATTTACATCAAAAATAAATATAACTGGAAGCTGGTCAAACAGAACAATGCACTTAGCTTCTCCGCATTCAAATCACCATAAGCAAAATCCAATATCACTTCCTTGCAAGCTATAGGTCTCCCTCAATGAACCAGGAAACCCATACCATGTATATAAAGTTATTAGAAACTCTCACCATCCAACACAATACCATAGTCATGGCAACTTTAATCACCCCATTATTAATTGAGAATCATATACGACACCAAATATACAGGCACAGAGATTCCTGGATTTTGTAAACACAAACTCCCTTGACTAGAGTGTCAGTATACCAACAAGGGGTACAACCATGCTGGATCTAATCCTCAAAAATATGGGAGAGTACTGCTCATCCCCTAGTGTAATGTCTTCTCTGGTAAGGTCAGACCACAAAGTAGTCTCCTTTGAATTAAAAATAAAATTTGGAACCTCAGCTAACACTGGAATATTCAGGAACTACTCCTAGGCTAACTTCCTACTATTAAGTGAGAACCTGATAAAATTTCAAGCACCCATAAACCCTGGGAACAATGCCGGCTGTGCAGAACTGTTCATAGAAACCCTAGGTTAACAGGTTTATAGAGGCAGCTGTACCCACCAGGAAGAAGTACACAACTAACTCAAAAAAAAAACAAGCCAGTCTGGTGGAATCACAACATCAGTAGTCTGTATAACAGAAGGAAGAAAATCATGGCAAACATTAGGAGGTTCGGCACTCAGCAGGATAAAAGCAATCTCATCAACCTAAACAACTCAAAGGACAAATAAAGTCTACCAAAGCCAAATTTGAGGTATATTTGGCATCCCTGGTCAAGGTCAGCCACAAAGCATTCTTTAGCTATGTCCACAATCTCAAAGGCAATACACAGTTGTGTGTGGAGCTCATTGTAAATGGAGCTACCTATACTGACCTTGAAGATATAGCACACCTACTGGCTGACAAATTCTGCTGCAACTTTACCCCCCTCCCCCCTTGCCCTCAACCTTCCTTCAGGAAATATCATAAACTATACTTGCTTTCACTAGGGAACAGGTCATAATACTCACTCTAAGGCCCACACAATATCCCAGGATGCCTTCTAAATAGGATGAAACATGACTCATCAGGCCCTCTGGAATTGCTGTTTAACTGTAGCCTCCAAACTGGCTCTGTGCATCATGAATGGAGAACAGCAACAGTCATTCCTCTGCACTAATGTGAGCCATCTACAGACCCTGGAAACTACAAACTGATAAGTCTCACTAGTCTCATATGCAAAACCATGGAAATAATTAGCATGGAAATGATTACTAATGACACAGGAAACCTCTGAACACTGAACTCAACCCAGACTGGTTTCACCAAGGGCCGGTCATACCTACTCAACCTGGTGGACTTTTTTGAGAAGGTCACCAAAGCAATGGATGAGGGCAAAATGATCCACACTGCCTACCTTGACATGACCAAGGCATATGACACAATCCCCCAGTCAGGTATTGTTGACAAACTAGAGATGAAACCCAGAAGAGAGCCAGCTGGCTCAGAGAGAGGACCCAAGAAGTTAGAATTGGGGAGTCTACCTCTACAAAGAGGCCAGTCACAACTGGAGTCCCTCAGGGATCATTCCCAAGATTGCTCCTTTTTGGCATTTACTTCTCTGAAGTCAAGACCATGACTAAATTTGCAGATGATTGCAAACTAGGAGGTGTCATTGAATTGCTCACCGACACAAATATTCTCCAGGAAAGGCTATCACAGGCAAACAACTGGTGCTAGAGCCATGGACTAAAACTAAATGCCAAGAAATGCATAATAGTATTCTTTGGGAAGTCATCCACCCCTGGTAACTATCATATTGACAACACACCCCTAAGAGTTGACCAGTAGTCAGGGACTTACAGATACACATAGCAATTTAGCCTTTGACCATCACATGTCTATAGTAGTGAGGAAATCATTCAGTGTTGTGCAACTTATAAACAAAGGTATGGCATCTAATTCCAAGAAAGTCACTGTTCCACTGTATTTGACATTCATCAGCCCTATCATTGAGTACAATGCCCCCTTAGTTAACTACCTAACCAGGCATATCCAACAATTGGAACGTCCACAGAGGTTCCTCACTAAAAGAATACAGGGCATAAGTAAAATGTTCTATGCAGACCACCTCAAGGCCCTATCCCTGTATTCTGTCTCCTACAGGCTGTTGAGGGGAGATCTATGCCTGGCATACAAGGCATTGTCAGACCCACTTTGATAGACCTCCTGCATATCTGCAAAACAAATAGCACCAGAATTACCCATTCTAAAGACTTAAACTTTTCTTGTGAGATATATATATATATGTATATATATATATATATATATATATATATATATATATATATATATATATATATAAACAGTTCCAAACCCAGAGCAAAGATCACAATGTATATGTCCCAACAAACCAAGGCAAAGGAAATAAGCCAATACAGCCAAACTCAGTGTAGACCCGGTACAACAAATTCAAGGATTAGTCCTTTACGAATCAATAGACCATAGTACAGGTAAAACTAAAAGCTTTTTAATAACCGTTAGAGCTTTCAAGAAACAAGTTCTCTTCCTCAGACGTTACAACTGAAAAACACATATCCAAACATTTAAATACAGGATTCTACATCACACACACTTACATCACTTCCTGCTCACTGCCATATCCTTAAAGCAACAGTGCTATCCTGTTCCTGCAAAGCAGACTAATATGACACACACACATTAAAAGCTAAAAGATCATAAAAACATATTATGAAACAATACAAACTGAAGGCAGTATACAAGTAGTATAAAATATAAACTGACCAAAAATCATCATCTGAGGGGTCTCGCTTTCAAAATGGGTTTGAGAGGGACATAGTCATTAAGTCCTACCCCTCTATGAGCTGCCAAACGAAAAATCCATTTAATCTCCATTTGTTCTGTCAGATTAGTGAGATCCCCACCACGCTTTAGGTTTCACAACCTGCAGTACTTGAAACAGAAAAGTATGCACTGCCATGCCTAAGCATATGTTTAGATATGGCACTATAAGTTTCATTTCTCCCAAATGCATACAGGTGGTCCCTTATTCGCTCTCTAAGGGACCTGCTAGTTTTACCCACATAGAAACTGAAGCAGGTCTGACAGCATGCAACATATACCACATGCCTAGTGTTGCAGTCAGACCTGCTCCTAATTTCCCAAAGTCGTCCATCATTCGAATTCTGAAAATACCTGGATGTATCCACAAACTGGCACTGTTGACAAGAGCCACATCTCTTGGTGCCGAACTGCCAGGCTGGAAACAATGGTTGTTCAATCGCAACTAAATCTGGGAAACAGAGTAGCTGTTTCAAGTTTGACTTATTGCTGAACGCATACTGTGGACAATTACCTACCAGGTGTCGTATACTTGGATCCACCATTAAGATATTCCAATTATCCATAATGGTATGCTGTACAAAGGATGTATTGTTACCCAAAGGTAAAGTTAAAAAAGTTTGGGTAATTGGCTTAACTGGAACTTTCCTGTCATATCCATGACTTGAAAAATAAGGTTTAGCTCTAGTTCCCCTCATTCTTATCACATGCTCACATATATTATTGATCTCTACAGGCATATAGCCTCTATCAACAAAAGAGATCTTCAGTGCCTCTAATTCTCTCAAGAAATCTTGATCTCGAGAGCAGAGACGTGAAACCCTCAATGCTTGCCCCTTTATGATATTGGTAAAGACTTTTTTATTGTGCATACTATCTCTAGAAAGGAAGGAGTTAGTATGACAGGATTTCCTATATACGCTAGTGTGGAACGTGTGCCCTACATAATGTACAGTGGTATCTAAAAAATCAATAGAAGTTGAGGAGGACTTCATAGTAAATTTCAGTGTATATAGGAAATATAAGATCTCTTTTGTTGATTGTTATGGATAATTGGAATATCTTAATGGTGGATCCAAGTATACGACACCTGGTAGGTAATTGTCCACAGTATGCGTTCAGCAATAAGTCAAACTTGAAACAGCTACTCTGTTTCCCAGATTTATGTGCGATTGAACAACCATTGTTTCCAGCCTGGCAGTTCGGCACCAAGAGATGTGGCTCTTGTCAACAGTGCCAGTTTGTGGATACATCCAGGTATTTTCGGAATTCGAATGATGGACGACTTTGGGAAATTAGGAGCAGGTCTGACTGCAACACTAGGCATGTGGTATATGTTGCATGCTGTCAGACCTGCTTCAGTTTCTATGTGGGTAAAACTAACAGGTCCGTTAGAGAGCGAATAAGGGACCACCTGTATGCATTTGGGAGAAATGAAACTTATAGTGCCATATCTAAACATATGCTTAGGCATGGCAGTGCTCATACTTTTCTGTTTCAAGTACTGCAGGTTGTGAAACCTGGGGTGCGTGGTGGGGATCTCACTAATCTGACAGAACAAATGGAGATTAAATGGATTTTTCGTTTGGCAGCTCATAGAAGGGTAGGACTTAATGACTATGTCCCTCTCAAACCCATTTTGAAAGCGAGACCCCTCAGATGATGATTTTTGGTCAGTTTATATTTTATACTACTTGTATACTGCCTTCAGTTTGTATTGTTTCATAATATGTTTTTATGATCTTTTAGCTTTTAATGTGTGTGTGTCATATTAGTCTGCTTTGCAGGAACAGGATAGCACTGTTGCTTTAAGGATATGGCAGTGAGCAGGAAGTGATGTAAGTGTGTGTGATGTAGAATCCTGTATTTAAATGTTTGGATATGTGTTTTTCAGTTGTAACGTCTGAGGAAGAGAACTTGTTTCTTGAAAGCGCTAACGGTTATTAAAAAGCTTTTAGTTTTACCTGTACTATGGTCTATTGATTCGTAAAGGACTAATCCTTGAATTTGTTGTACCGGGTCTACACTGAGTTTGGCTGTATTGGCTTATTTCCTTTGCCTTGGTTTGTTGGGACATATATATATATATATATATATATATATATATATATATATATATATATATATATATATATATATATATATATATATATAAAACCTGCTGGAGAGACAGGTATTCAGGAACAGACTTCCCCATACATGTAAAGCAGAGATCCTCCCTAACCCAATTCAAGTGTAATTTGGACAATTGTATGTGAAACAGGAAGTTCGTCCCTGTTTTGGCATCTATGTTTCTAATGGACACAGGCAACCTGTAAATAGTTTATCTACTAGGCCCCTGCTTGTAAATGTTTCACATCCCAAACCCTGCTTACACTTACCAAGGGTACCAGAACTTGTCAGAGATTTGCATGGCCGGGCTTAAAAAGGCCCTTGTGGTCATTAACCTAGTAAACATCTGTCATCATATGAACCTAATCAACAGTTCCATGAGTTTCCCCCACTTTACCACTACCCACAGCCTCCATACAGTTAATTTTATGGACATCCAGACAATGTATCTAAAATGCATATGACCATCCTTTTCAACTGCTCTTGATTATAAGGACCAATCCACATTTATTTATTTATTTTTGCCAAAATAAAAAACTACTTTAACTCTACTGTAAAACTCATGAATTGCTAAATATAAGGGCACCACATGCAAAGAAAGAAGTAAAGAAGTATTAGATTTGGATTTTATGGTCACATTTAGTCTAGCCTGTAAGGCAAACTCATAAAAAGTAAACATTTTGCATGTTGCTACAGTTCATTTGCATTTAAGCTGATATAGCTAGCCTGTGGATTTGCTCATTTCTATGAAGAGTAACTCCGTTTTGTGGTTGTAGTTCTAATCTCAGAGTCTAAAGATGGAAGAGTATCTATGCAATTTACCAATTATGCTTTTTTTTTTTGGGGGGGGGCTTTTATTTAAACACTGCACTATGAAGTTATAGCATTCCACAATTGTGATGGTTTAAATTTCACAGTGGTTATGAAAGGAAACCTCTGCAAATACAGCGGTGTAATGCTGATTGTAATTCATCTGAAAGACATGTGGGTGGGTTCATATTGCCTTAGAGGAGTGTGCTTTGCTGTGTGAGCATGTGTGTATACTGGGATGGACTGAAATCCCATCCATGATTGGTTTCTACCTTTTTTATATTGTTTGTTAGGCTAGGCCCTACCTCTTGTGGGACACTTAAAGGGATAAAGAGGATACAAAAAATGAATGAATGTGCTCTGTCAGAGATTACTTTTGTAGCATTACATTTTGTCAGATAAATACCTACAAAATCCAAATACCATAGCTAATAAACACAAAGAAAAAAGAACAAACAATTATTTCTACCCAGTGTGGTTCATTCAAGAGGCAAAAGAGAGCATAGTGTCAGTGCCTCAACAGGTAGCACACTTGTCTGACGTGGTAAGGTCACTCGGCTGGGGGTTCTACTGCTACTCCAAGTGACTGGATTAATTTTCAAATTAGAGTACTCCAGTCTTCAGTGTGCCATCCTTCAGATGGAACATTAAACCAGGGTCACATATGCACACCATTTGAGATAGTGGCATCACAGATGGAGGTAAAAGATCCCACGTCACTTATCGAAAAGAGTAGGGATACAAATATAATTAATGCAACTATATCAGAATTTAATACAGTGAAATTAAATAATGGGTAATATGTAGACAGTACAAAAACTTAAATAAAAAATCTCCACTCTTTTTGCCACAATCATTGTTTCATTTTGCATAAAATTAAGGAACAATCCCATAGCTTCATACATCAAAATGTCTAGGGCTGTACTTAAAAAAAATGAAGTCTTGGGCAAGTAATAAGTGCATGATCCATACTTTCCTCTTGTTGACATAGATGGCAAAGTTTATCCCCATTAACTTTATACTTCATCAAACTTTTTACTGCTAATTTCCCTAATATTAATCTCAATTAGAAATCCTTAATTTCATAAGTGTGAGCGAAACATTGTTGATGGTCATGTATCATCGGTACTATATGTACTATTCAAATTATGCTATGTTTTAACATAGTAAATGTTGGTCATAATTAATACCACAATTTCCTGTGTGGTAAAAACTCATACTATCTATTTTCCAATCTATGCACTTACGGTCAAATTCCCTTGCAATGCAATTAAATGTAATTTTAATTTTCTCACTAAAATACCATTCAAACATCTGTGTAGTGTAATTATAACTCATTCCAACAATATCATGGTCATTAATCATCAGTTTAGATAATACCCAATATAAATGTAATGAGGCAAGATATGCAACAGGATTATATATTCCAAAACCTCCTTCATTGGCTTTGCAGTATACTAAACTGTTTTAATAAAATTTAATCTAGATCCCCATAGCAAACTGAAAAAAATATTTCCAATATTTTCTTTTCTCTGTCTTTTGGAAAAGGATAAACACCTCCCACATACATAAGCCAATTTTGCTAAAATTATTGAATACAATTAATCAACTTTCTTTTGGCAAGATAAAGTAAAGACTTTCCAGATATTCAAAATAGACTTTATGCAGATTAATATATTGTACAATTGTTTAAAGTTCATGTTTTTATCTCCAAATGAGATACCCAAAATATCAATACCTTTTTAATGAAAAGAAATGTTACTGAATGATTTTGCACATTCAAAACCTTTATATTTATGCATATTAAAAAAATAGACCTATCTCCTGTAATGCAAATTTTGTTATATTAAATACTGCTGGTAAAGTCTCCCCTTTTTATAATTATATTCAAAGCATCTGCATCTGAAATATAAATCAGTATGACCACATCAGGAGCTACAAGAACAGATTTATATATAAAAAAAGAAGAGCATTGTGTAATAGCTATATTAATCATTAAACTAAACAATAGGCCACTAAGTGGCCATCCCTGCTTAACTCCCTGTTTATCCTGAATGCTCTTTCCCAGTTCCCCATTAACCAGTAAACTAATCCAAGAATTTTGATAAGTAATTAGTAGTACAAAAATTATATTGTTACTTACATTATACCTGTCCAGCACGTCCCACAAACTAGAATGCACTATAGTGCTAATGCTTTTGGAACATCACAAGAAATTGCTAAATACTTGATTCTTATACTGTTTATAACTTCTATGAAAAAAAATAAAATGTCCTTAAGTTTTCGATATCTTCCAGAAACACATGGATTAAAATGTTTTAGAATTACTCTAGTTAAGTTTTCATGAAGTGTGTGTGTGTCTTTCGGCTTTTCCCAGTTAGGGGTCGCCACAGCGGAACTCCGGTCCGCTAATGATTGGCAGTTGATTTTTTTACGTGCTGAGTTGCCGACCCTGACGCACAACCTTCAACGAAGGTACGCCCATTCACACATGTCTCCACACAGAAGACGCTCTAGCTGAGAATCGAATGGGACAACGTCTTGCTGTGAGGCGACAACGCTAAGTATTTTACAAAAATGTTATAATCAGCGTTAAGTAATGTCAATTGTCCAGTTATTTATAAATTGCACTACACATTTGCATATAGCAGTATTATGTATATCATTAAGCAGGCACTCACTTAAAATATTGAAAAAGATGTTTTTCAGAAACAAAGGCATAGAAATAGAAACAGAAAATGAAAACAGTGTTGCACCTGCACCAAACTCCACTCCCTGGAAACTCTCTTCACCCTAGAGAATGCTGACGTCTGTGTGGTCTCTGAGACGTGGTTTAAAGCTGCGGACAGCACGCCAGCAGTGCAAGGTTATAATGCCTTCCACACATTTAGACCAGCTACTTCACAGGCAGGGACTAAAGGTGAAGGTGTCTCTGTTTACATCAGAAATAAATATACTTCAAGGCTGGTCAGACAAAACAACGCACTTGAGCTGCTCCTTGTTCAAATCACCACAGGTAAAATTCAATACCACTTCCATGCAAGCTATAGGTCCCCCTCTGTGACCCAGGAAACCCATACCATGTATTTAAATGGATTAGAAACACTAACCATCCAACCCAATACCATATTCATGGGTGACTTTAATTACCCCACTATTAACTGGAAATCCTATATGACATCAAACTTACATGCACAGAGATTCCTGGATTTTGCAAACACAATCACCCTGGACCAGATAGTCAGTACACTAACCAGGGGTGCAACCATACTGGATCTGTTCCTCACTAATATGGGAGACTGCTGCACACCCCCTATTGTAATGCCTTCCCTGGTAAGGTCAGACCACAAAATCATCTCCTTTGAAGTAAAAATAAAACCTGGACCCCCAGCTAAACTGGGAATATTCAGGAATTATTCTAAGGCTAACCTCCTGCTATTAAGTGAGAACCTGGCAACATTTCAAGCCTCTACAAACCCTGAGAACACTTCTGCCTATGCAGAACTGTTCACAGAAACCCTGTACAAGCATGTTAATAGCTGCATAGAGGCAGCTGTACCCACCAGGAAGAAGTACAGAACTAACTCAAAAAACAAACCACCCTGGTGGAATCACAAAATCAAAAGGATGTATAACAGGAGGAAGAAAATCATGGCAAAAATTAGGAGGTGCAGCACCCAGCAGGATAAAAACACTCTCATCAAACTAAAACAACTCAGAGGACAAAAAAGTCTACCAAAGCCAAATTTGAGGTACGTTTAGCCTCCTAGGCCAAGGACAACCGCAAAGCTTTCTTTAGTTATGTCCTCAACCTCAAAGGCAATACACAATTATGTGCAGAGCTCGTTGTAAATGGAGCCACCTATACTGAGCCAGAAGATATAGCAAACCTCCTGGCTGTTAAATTCAGTTCCAGTTTTACTTCTCTCTCTCCCCCTCAACCTTCCCTCAGGAAATAGCATCAAATATAACTCCCCCTACTATCACTAGGGAACAGGTCCTTAATGCTGTCTTTAAGACCAAGAACACTGCATCAGTAGGCCCAAACAATATCCCGGGATGCCTTCTAAATAGCATCTAACATGACCTATCAGGGCCTCTGGAATTAGTATTTAACTGTAGTCTCCAAAATATTTTATGAATGGAGAAAGGCAACAGTCATCCCTCTGCACAAAGGTGGGCCATCTACAGATCCTGGAAACTAGAGACCCATAAGTCTCACTAGTCTTATATGTAAAGCCATGGAAATAATTATCATGGAGATGATCAATAGAGATATAGTAAACCTCCAGACACTGGACCCAACCCAGTTTGGTTTCATCAAGGGCAGATCATGCCTACTGAACCTGAAGAACTTCTTTGTGAAGCTCACCAAAGCAATGGATGAGGGCAAAATCGTTCACACTGCCTACCTTGACCTGGCCAAGGCATTTGAAACAATACCCCACTCGGGCATTGTTGACAAACTCAGGAGGAATGGTACAAACCCATATGCCACCCAGTGGATAACCAAATGGCTCACAGACAGGACCCAGGAAGTTAGAATTGGTGAGTCCACCTCTACAGAGGCCAGTCACAAGTGGAGTCCCTCAGGTATCAGTCCTTGGACCGCTCCTTTTTGGCATTTACTTCACTGAAGTCAAGGCCAATGTCAGTGGTCTCTGGCGACTAAATTTGCAGATGATTGTAAATTAGGAGCTGTCATTGAATCTCATATTGACATAGACAAATAACTAGTGTCAGAGTCATGGACTAAAACTAAATGCCAAGAAATGCTTAATTGTATTCTTTGGGAAGTCCTCCATCCCTGGTAACTATCACATTGACAGCACATTGTATGTTGCGCAACTTATAAACAAAAGTATGACATCTGAGTCCAAGGAAGTCATTGTTCCACTGTATTTGGCATTCATCAGACCTATCGTTTTGTACAATGCCCCCTTTGGTATGTTCCTCACAAGGCATATCCAACAACTGGAATGACCACAGAAGTTCCCCCTTAAAAGAATACAAGGTGTAAGTAATATGTCCTATGCAGACCGCCTCAAGGCCCCATCCCTGTATTCTGTCTCCTAGAGGCTTTTGAAGGGGATATCTATGCCTGGCATACAGGGCATTGTCAGACCCCACTCTGATGGACCTCCTGCATGTCCACAAAACAAACAGTACCAGAATTACCCATTCTAAAGACTTAAACCATGCCTGTGATATAAATAGGACCTGCTGGAGAGATAGGTATGTATCCTATAGACTACCCCAACTATGGACCAGGCTACCCATCCATGTGAAGCAGAGTTCCTCCCTAACCCAATTCAAGTGCAACATGGACAATTGGATGGGAAACCAGAAATTCATCCCTGGTTTGGCACCTATGTCTGTAATGCAAACAGGTAACCTGTAAATGGTTCATCTCCCAGGCCCATGCTTACACTTATCAAGGGTCTCATAACTTGTCAGAAATTCCGGATGCATAGCTAGGCTTAAAAAGGCCCCTGTGATCGTTAGCCTAGTAAACACCTGTGAACCTATGAACCAGAAGAAGAATCTTCAGAAACGTTCTTTAAAGCAACATTTTTTTTCATAATGAAATAAGTTCATCTAACCTATAATTACCCTGTTTACTCAGGTTCAGAATTGCCCGTTCTCTCTGTCACAACATACCTTATACATTGCAGAAACATAATCTTCTATTATCTGCATAATACTTTCTTGTGTTGTACATCACTTTGTATTCTTTAAATCAAACTAGTTTCTTTTTTAATATGTATATATGTTTTACCCTTTAGCAATGTATTTTTACTTACATAATAATGCTGTTATTTTTTATACTGTGATGCTTTGCAAAATTCTTTCTAAACAATTTAAGGAAGATACACCTTTGAATTACAAATAACTCCATATCATTCTAAAATAAATCCAAACTTGTTTATATTCCACATTTTTCTCTGTAATTCACAATATATGTTTTTATATTTTAACTTATAACAAATCCACCATTCTTACTAATTAATACAGTAAACAAGTAGTATTAAATGGGTCTTCCATCATCATAAGTTCTCTGTTCTCTTAAGTTTTGCGTGGGGGTGCACAACTTATTCAAATGTCATTTTTAGTAAAACGTCCGCAGCTTTCGAAAAATGTTTCAGCAGTAACGTCAGAATCATTTTTTTTCTAACATGTATTAAAGCACAAACTTCATTGATAAAAATTCCAAGTGGGGATATCACATTTTTCCAAATCTCATACCTGTCAGTTGTTGACTTGTTCTTCCATGGGGGGCTCAACACTGGAAAGGGTTTAATCATAGAGGTTTTAACTATCTGTGCCTATGATTTCATGGAAGCATGCTCTACAGATGCTTCACACTTCTTCTCAAACCTGATGTAGTGTAAACCAAAACTACGCATTGCTGCTTACCCTTTATCCACATGTGGCACACATCTGCCGTGGTTCTACTCCATTTGCCACATAGCTCTCAGCTATCTGGTTCCATGATGTTGCATCTCCTATCGAAGGTTCATGTCATTTGCAAAATCTTATCAGGTAATCTTTCATCAGCATGAGTACAAATCTGAGCTTCTTGTATTTCTAGATTTTGCATCTTAGACACCATTTTTCTCTACTGTGTATAGTGACTACCCTACAGTCCAGTGCAACAATGAACTCTAAAAGGGCAGGGGAAGTTCCCTGCTGTCCTGGTCAAATTTCCCCTAATAGTATAAATACCAACTCAGGTCTCCTCTGAAAAGAGTCTAGTGTAACTAACCCAGTCAACAAAAGATAAATAAATAAAAAATAAAAATAAAAAAATTGCACAATTTCATATAAATCTTATACCAAGAACTTGAAATATATATATATATATATATATATATATATATATATATATATATATATATATATATATATATATATATATACAGCAAAGGATGTTACTATGACAACCCCCCTCCTTCCAGGTTGGGTTCCAGTTGTAAATCTAAAGGCCATAACTGTGATCCTCAAAATTATCAAACCATTACTGCAAATGTTGGGGATATATATTAAACCTGGGGTTGAAGCATGTCAAAGTCTTACCCTGCTCCTAGGTACAGTGACCTCAGAATTAGTATATATAGTTAGTGTATATAGGGGACACAGGCCCACCATGCCAGCATCCCTGCAAAAATTCTTTAAAAGTTTAACAGCAAGAGTTGTAATTCATTTAAATGTTCAAATCAAAGTTATTTTTTTCAGTCACGTAACTGCCTGCATCCTCTTTGATTGTATTCATATCTGTATCTCCAGAATTTGTTGTTATAGGCTGGATATGTCGTATATTACTAACATCAAAAAAGGGCATATAAAAAAATAATTTAAAAATGGGTGGCTTAAAGCAAAACACATTCTGCTAGGGGCTATATAATGCCTAGGCAGCAGATTTAGTATGAAGAACTGAACTTGTGAAAGATAATGTCATACTTAGGTTCATAGGTTCATAGGCAAGTACTAGGCAATCAGTCTGCAGACCATTTCAAGTCTAGTAAAAAAAACCCTCTTCAGAAGTTAGATCTAGCCTCAAGGAGGGCAAGACAAGATACACAGTAGGGAATTTGAGGCTGCTGTACAATCATCCAGATTTACATTGAAGGTGGCAAGGCTGCTTTACACTTGACATGTAATGGTAGTTTTTCTAGAGCTGAGGAATATTGGGATATAAAGCTATCACACCAATGTGTCTTATTTATCTGCTGATAAAGGTTTAGTTCCTTTAACCAAGTACTTGAGGTACCATTAGTATTGGGAAGGAATAGCAGGTCAAATGGGGTTGGCTCTTCCATGGCTCAAAAGACTAGGTACGGACCTCCACATTGGAGTCTGTAAGAGAATGAGTACAGAGAAAGGGATGACACTCTCTCCTCATAAATATAATTTTTGAGGCTATTGATCATTTTAATCATGAATCTCTGAGGTCTCTCATGTTGTGCGATATGCTTAGAGAAATACATGCTAAAAGGGGCATCAAATTCAATAATGGGTCTAACAAGAAACATGTAAAGGGGAATTAAGACTTCTTTGCATTTAGTTGAGATGAGTTTGGAAATTATATGAGACAGATAAAAGGCTTTCTTCACTACTGTAGACACATGATAGTCAAATAAGAAGTTATCAGCAAGAGTACAGAGATCCTTAAGAGTGTCTGATTGGAGCATCTCCTTTAGGGTAAGTGAAACTGTTTTGTTTAGAAAAATTAACAATGCTACATTTTTTACACTTAATTTGAAACCATTGTCCTTGCACCAATTGTCAACATGGCCTTACCCATGTTGGAGTAATTCTGAGTGAGCTGAAGATTTAATGTCCTATTTTTTTCTTTTCAAATTATCTTCTAGTCATTCTATGTATCAAGATTGTTTCTTTTACTGATGTATGTATTACTATTAAGTTGTAATTATATAATTCTGTGGAGCTTTTCTCCCTGGGCCTCCACTGAAAATGGGCTCTTCTTGGCCCAGTGGACTTTCCCGGTCAGCAAATGCAATAAATAAATAAATAAAATAAATAAATAATAACAACACCAAATTTAAAGTCATTTGCAAACTTAGTTAACCATCGACCAGAACTGCTGGCCTGAAGGTCTGAAAAATAAATGTTAAATAGGAGAAGGCCCAACAGTGAGTCTTGTGGTACACCACAGGTAATGTTTTTACTTAGAGAAGTGACACCTGTGGTTCTAACCACGTGGGTTCTGTCAGACAACCAGTTAGTTGTCCATCGCCTAATTTGAGGATTTATATGCAGATTTACAAGTTTATCAGTAATTCCTACATGATAGAGAGTGTTAAAAGTCTTAGCCAGGTCTAGATATACTGTAAGCACTGCATAACCACTGTCTACTGCTTTGGTTACTTTTATAAAGAAATTAATGAAGTTAAAGAAATAAGGCCTTCCTTTGACCAAGCCAGTTTGATGAGGGTCCAGGGTGAAGATGTTTACAGTGTCCAGATTGATGAGATCTGATATAATGCACTGCATAACATTATATATAAGGCTAGCGAGACTGATGGCCTTGTAGTTACCAGGGTCTATGGGTGGGCCACCCTTGTGTGATGACACTGAAATGGTTGTTTCCTAGGCTTCAGAAAGGCTATATTTAGCACTGATAATGAGGCAACTTGGTATGTTTTCAGAGCCCATGGATGAAGTATTCTTGGTTTTTGAAAGAGCTGAAAGAACGTATTCCTTAGTAATTAAATGGGGTAGCTGGGATTGTGAAACCTTTGGAATAGCTATAACTGTGGATGACATAAACTTAACACTAAATTTGTTAGCTTAGATATTGGCAATTTCCTTTACGTCAGAGAGTGTATATTGCAGTTTGGCCTTATTTTTCTTGAAGGTGCAGATACCTCACAGCTTGTTAGAAATGCATGTAATAGATACAGAGCTAGAAACTTTGATATGAAAGAAAGCATTGTCTGCATCTCCCAGATCTCCCTGTTTCCTGACAGTCTTCAGTGATGCAAAGAAATTGTTGCTTCTGTACCCCAGTGTACCTTCTGCTGTTCTGTACTGTTCTAATGACACTGTTTTTCTGTTTATTGTACTTGCTTGCATCTCATAGGTTCATAGGCTCATAGGTAGGTACTAGGCTATCGGCCTTAGGGCCCATACAAGCCTAGCCAAAAAATGTACCCTGGCTTTCGCCACCCAAGAAAATTATTTTCCTGTGCCCCTGTCGAGCAGAGCCACAGAAGTGATCCCCGGGGTGAATTTCCCATTTCCCATCCAATCATCAAGATTTTTCTTGAAGAGTGCTAATCAGGAGCTTTGTTTGATATAGATAGGTAGTTTATTCTAGAGTATGGGAAGACTCTGGGACAGGAATCTATCCCTCAGGCATGTTCTGTTTATTGTGGTGACAAGGTTTAGGTCCCTAGAGCATGTAGCTCGGAGGGATTGGGATTTCTTTAAGTGGAGCATGTCCAACAGCTCTGGGTTTGACATAGCTTTGTATGTTAAGCAGAGATCGCCCCTGAGTAGGCAATATGCGATGGAGTAAAGCTGTAGTTTTTTGAGACCGTCTGCATAGGGCATCTGTTTGAGGCCAGTAATCCTCTTTGTGAGGTATTTCTGTGGTCTTTCCAGTTGTTGTAGATGTCTTGTGAGGTACATACCAAAAGGGGCATTGTACTCTATAATCGGTCTAATGAGTGATGAGTAGAGGGGAACAATGACCTCTTTTTTTCTGGATGAGAATCCTTTTGTGATGAGATGAGTCACGTAGAAGGATTTCCTGACCACTGTGGCGATGTGATTATCAAAGGAGAGACTACTGTCCACCTGTGTCCCAAGGTCTCTTATTACATTTTCGGCATTAAGTAGACTATCAGCTATGTGGTAGTTCATGGGTACAGAGTTTTTACCAAAGGGGATGACAATACACTTTTTGGCATTGAGCTTCAGGCCATGGCTTTTACACCAGGTATCTGTCTCAGTGAGGCCCTTTTGTAGTTTGTCCACATTGTTAGGAGTTTCGATTATGGCTCCTAGTTTGCAGTCATCTGCAAACTTTGTTAGCCAAAGACCTTCTGTGTTGGCCTGCACTTCAGAGAAGTAGATACCAAACAGGAGAGGACCCAGGACTGAACCCTGTGGTGCTCCACTTGTCACTGGTCTGATGTCAGATTTGGAATTCGCTACTTTCACAGTGTGGGTACTGTCCGTGAGCTAGTTGGCAACCCATCTTGTGACATAGGGATTTATACCTAGTTTAATGAGCTTATCTATAATTCCAGAGTGGGGGATGGTGTTGAAAGCCTTGGCGAGATCTAGATAAGCTGTGTGAACCATTTTACCCTCATCTATGGCTTTGGTGACTGCTTCAAAGAAGTCAATCAGGTTTAGGAGACATGATCTGCTTTTTACAAATCCAAACTGGGTAGGGTCCAGAGTTTGGAGATTACCAATGTCTTTGCTTATGAGTTCCACGATGATACGTTCCATGGCCTTGCAGACCAGGCTCATGTTTAAGATATGACAGCCTGGAGTTCTTAATATTTTTTTGTAGTATTACTTTTGTAGCAGGGATGTGGGTACTGCATTTATAAGTGTGGTACAGACTGAGCTCCTACATTTTGTATTTCCAGTTTTCGCTTGCGTTTTGATGCTATGCATTCTGTAATGACCCTGGCTTCCTCTTGACAGAATGCTGCACAAACACGCACCAAGGATACAGTGTGTCTAATTGTATCTTTGTGCAACTTACCAATATCTCTGTAGATTCTCTAAAAATCAGGCGCATAGTATTTAAGTACCTTGATACAAAATTACAGTGATTGCTACTTTTTTATTTTGTTTTATTATCCAACTAACCCACCAGACCCAAGTGCCTTTTATCATGGGTGACCAGAGGTCCTTGGGCAGTTTTAGTAAATTGCAGTCACAGACCATGCAAGTGGATACTGTCAGAATCAAACCAAAGACTCCAGGGTAAAGCTCATTACTGTCTCCTGACCTTAATCCATTGTGATATGTTCTTACTGACATTCGGCTTAAACTAACAAGTTTTAAATAAGTTAATCTTTAGTTACATGTCAGGAAGGCACACGTAGTGTCATGCTGAGCTTTCCTTCATGGAACTCTGTATATAATACAGAAAAGTTTTTGGCAAACTAAACTCATAAATGCATGCAGCATGTAACAGTATTTATTAAACAATAGGAAACATTATTGTATGTTTATAAAGCACTATCATTTAGGCTGTGGTATGTGAGTTCATCCAGATTTACTACTGTCTGCCATTTCAACACTATCAACAAGATGTTGGAAGATATAACAGCTGTCTGAGTATTTATTAATGTATTTGCATATTGTCTGCATGTGTATTAATTTAGTGGTTTGCCCAGCATGTTTTGATTGTCTCTTGTTTATCTTATTTACTTACTCCCTACAGGGACTGCCAGGACGGGATGGTTTTCCGGTAAATAGTTCTTCCATTTATTCTTGTAGTCCAGAGTTTATATGTTTTGTCTTTTACACATTTGGCACATACTCTAGTCCTTTATATTTTGTACTCATGCAATGTTATACATGCATCTTTCATCTTCTGTACAAGACATCTTTAGCAGTGCAATCCAATGGTGCTAAGCAGCTGATACGTTTTCAGTATTATACATTACTACAGGTAGTCTTCTAACTTTATTTGGTAGATGCTATTTTTTCAGAAGTAGAAAAATCTGACTGTTTTCAGTGAAAATACATTTGTACAGAATGAAGGAAAACATGAACTTGGCACATAAGATAAAGAATTATAATAAAAAATTCAGAAAAAAAGTAGTTTGGGTTGCACTGCTGCTCTAACATGCATGCATCTGTACAAACATATGTATGTTCTATGTACAAACGTGTAAAACTAGTAACAAGAATCCATGTTTATGTTCTGTACTAATCCCTTATGTTGTTTTCATGCAAACTGTGATGTTGCTGAAATGAGCAACAACTTGTCCTAGAGGAACTTAGATGAAGTGATATGATGACATCCACAGTCATTAAAATATGCTTACCCCAACAAAGTGGTGCTTCTCACTTAGTATATTCTTAGCTGGCTGGCCTTTAACAATACAATAAACATTGAATCCTCCCAGTCAGAGAAGCATTTGATGTGCTTTTGGTCATGTTAGTAATAGACAGAAAATGATGATAGAATAAGAGCAAGTCACAAATATTCTTCTCAGACAAGAAAACAAACAAGATGTGTTGCTGTTTGACCAATAATTGGTAGTTTATTTTCTAAGTGAGATCTTTACTTAGAACTTCTACTCTGTTAAATTTACAATGTTTGATGGATAGTCAAATAATAATTAAGAAGATGCTGAAATTATATCTTTAGGAAAGAGGAGTGCTTCGTTGTCTTAGATGTGATTATTACAGTATTAAATGAATGTAGTTAGTATATAACCAGAAAAATGCAGTTTTATTTTCACTTAATGCCCACTTTACATATATTTACAATGGAGCTTTTCTCTCTACAAACAGCAGTTCATTTGGAAATGGCAAAAGGTCTAATACTTCTTGCCTAAACATTTTAGTTAAATGTTGTTTGAAATATATTTATTTATTTATTTATTGACATTTGTTTACTGGGAAAGTCCAACTAGATCATTTTATCCATTTCAGAGGAGAACCAGGAAAAAATGCTCCACAAAATGTAAGAACAGAAGATACATACACATGGGTCTAAACTGACATCATATTACAATATACTGTAAATACATAAATGAATACAAATATTAATACACATACACAATCGTTAAAACAAGATAAATACAGTATCATGTAGCACTGAAAAGTCTTGACACGTTGTAAGTGTGAGAGTTTATTACTTACTTGGAAATCAAATGTCTGTGTACCTTTCAAATAGTGGCTAATGAGGAAGAGAGGAGGGTGAAGTGAAACAAATAAGCATTTGTTGGTGGTAATAAGTGGTGCAGATATGCGAGGCAAGAGAGATAAATATGAGTAAGCAAAATAAAACCAAGGAAAAGGACATGCAGAATTTATATCGGTATTGTAGGAGAAGGAGCTAGAATTATTAGCCAGGAGAGCAACGTGTACAAAGCTAGGAGTCAGGGAGCAATTATTTTGGCTGCAGCTTAAATAAAAGAATTTTATGTATTGCCCTGACTGTTGAAGTGATTGTATTCCAGACTTTTTCTGCACAGTTTTAGTACTAAATTGTTGATAATGATGTCAAGCAATGAGCTTAAATACTGCTTTTGACCCCACATCTCCTTGTGCAGGAGCTGTGCCTCCTGCCTCGTCATGCTTAATGAAGTCACTGTAGCTGACTGGACAGAAGAATCCCCCTCTCAGTGATCATCACTGACAAAGTGCAGTTTCAGCTGGGGCACTTTTTCAAAATGATCATGGCAGAAAGTGCTGACCTATACATAATCTACTAAGTACTCACCATTGAGATACGTGTAACTAAAGCCCACTCTGTACTGATGGAGATTCTGTTTCATAACACCATGTGCAGCTAAATTCTAAAGCTTGATTTTTATTTTGGTAGCCTGCAAGAAGTGTGGCTACCTAGGAATTACAAGATCATTTGGAGAGTTACCTCATATTGCAGGAGACAGAAAATGAATTTATAAGTGATACCTTTGAGAGAAAATAATACTCATTACACAGCACTGGTTTGAAATGACCTGAAGAAAAAATAAAAGGTCACTCACTTTGTAAGGAATAACAGAACCACGTATGGGGAAATTACAGTGGCATATGGTGTGCTGAGGCTAATACACATAGTCATATCCCATTTGATATGTTATCTGGTGACAGGTCAAATGAATAAAGATTATTCAGTCAGACAATTTTCCACAGCAGTGCAGCATGGAGTGGGTCATTTTGTAGACAAGTGAGTTTTCTCTCGCAGGGGAAAATACAGAATATGTAGCTAATGACCCAATTGCTTATTAATCTGCAGATAGTACCATTGTGTCATGGTGGTATGTGTAGATCTGCTGATGGTATAGTTCTGTGTCATGCTGGTTCATGTTGAACTGTAGATGATACAGTCCTCTGTCATGGTGCTATGTGTTGATCTTCTGATGGTACAGTCCTGTGTCATGGTGATATGTGCTGAGCTTCAGATGGTACAGTACTGTGCCATGGTGATATGTGTTGATCTTCTAATGGTACTGTCTTGTGTCATGGTGATATGTGTTGATCTTCTGATGGTACAGTCCTATGTCATGGTGGTATGTGCTGAGCTTCAGATGGTACAGTTCTGTGTCATGGTGGTATGTGTTGATCTTCTGATGGTACAGTCCTGTGTCATGGTGATATGTGCTGAGCTTCAGATGGTACAGTTCTGTGTCATGGTGATATGTGTTGATCTTCTGATGGTACCTTCTTGTGTCATGGTGATACATGTCTGTGATGGTACAGTTCTGTGTCATTATGACATGCTGATCTGCTAATACCATTCCTCTGTTCTGTATCAGGATGGCATGTGATGATGTAATGATGCATCCTTTATCCTTTTCCAGGGTGTATCGCTTGTTTTGGTGATAGTGCAGTTCTGTGTCAAGATACAGTCAGATGATTTGCATTTTTTAATTTATTACATTGTTTCAATAAATAAATAAATAAAAATATACAACATATTAGAATTTAAATGTGGTAGAAAATGAAAGAAGAAGACTCTTAGCATTACTACAAAGACATATACTATGAAGGATGTGCAGATTATCTACTAGTTTAAGTAATGATTTGTTGAGAGTAGAGTGCGGTAGCGTTGTCGCCTCACAGTAAGACATTGTCCTGTTCGATTCTCAGCTGAAGTGTCTTCTGTGTGGAGACATGCATGAATGGGCGTACCTTCGTTGAAGGTTGTGCATCAGAGCTGGCAACTTGGCACGTAAAAATCTACTGCCAATCATTAGCAGATCGGAGTTCCGCTGTGGCAACCCCTAACCGGGAAAAGCTGAAAAAACACAACAGGAGTGCTTTTCCATTACAGTGTGTGCTGATTTGCTGATGATGTAGTTCTTTCTTTCTTTGGTTAGATGGCACAGTCCTGTGTCAGGGTGGTGCTGGTTGATATACTGATAGTACAGTTCTTTGCCAGACTGGAACATGGTAGTGATGGTTGTAGGGTGCTTTTTAAACTGTGTGCAGCAGTTATGGTTGCAACAGTTTAAGGAATGTAATTAAAAAGGATTAGCAGAAATTGACTAGAAGGCATGAAGATAATTTATGTATCTGACAAATGACGTAAATGTTTTTTGCATGCACTGGACACTAACTAATGCTGGTAGTGGTGACAAAACATTGGCTATCATCGATCCCAGGTAAGTATGACTTTGTAGAAAAAAAACAGAATTGGGGGGTTAGTAGCTTGATTGTCCAATAAACTCAAGGCCCTAATCATGAAAAGAAAGAAGGCCTGGTTATCTCTTGTAGCATAAGAAGCAAATTGTTCCAAGTTACTTATAGTAAGTGCAAACCCTTTATTAGGGTTTCTAAAAACGTGTACAGTCAAGACCTTCATGAAGATCTTTTTCTTACAGTAAACAGTCCTGGAAAAAAAAAACACATTCCAAGAAGTGAAATCAATTAATAATGTAGGACTCATTAGTACAGTCTCCAGTGATGACTCTACCCACTTAAAGTAAATACTCAACATTCATCCAGCAGGATCGTACATCAGCCTGCATGAAAAACTTCTACCCACCTTACCATAACATGGACTTGAAACTCTTACTGACCATGAAAAGATATCAAAGACCAAGAGGTGATGATCTCCTAAATTCCTGAAAATAGCTGCACACCAAATTGCAGCTCCACTATGGCTTCTCTTGAAATGCTGCTTAATTAAAGGTACCATTCCATAGCTGTGACCCTAACAGTCATGTTAAATACAGTTAAACACTTAGCCAAGTATATGACATGTTGGGATAAACAACTCCCTTTCTTGAACTTTACTGTAGTGTGGTTGACGTCCCCTAATGTAATTAATTTCTCTTCTATAATCTCTTTACACTGCTGACACTGCCTACATTTTTTGGTGCACCTGTCTCCAGTGTCACCCTTTGTTCTGCCTTTCACTCTCTCAAACTTATTCTTAAGGTTAGACACAGTCTTGTGAACATACATAGGCCCTGTACTCACTTTATTTTAAACCAAGTCATCACTTCTTAAAATATTCCAGTTTTGTCTTATTATTGTCTTTATCTCCTCAGCATATGGACTGGACTCCACAACACAAGCCCAGTGGTAAGTATTTTCCTTCCCATTCTCATGTTCAGCCCTGTATTTCTCCAACCCAATACCAAGACATGGTTTGTATTTTTCCCCCATTCTCTCAGTACATATTGAGTGACATCATCAAATAGAGTCTTAGGATGTGTACAAATCCCTGATCTGTGTTGAAAGGGAATGGTGGTACCATGGAGGCTGATACCACTTTGAAGGCAATCAATTTAGACCCATCAATATGACAAGTATTCTATATGAAATCATGAAATGAGTCATAATGGAACTTATCTAGAATGACACAATGGGCATAATTCCATTAAAATGGTTCACATTTTCCAATGCTGTGATTGTTCTAACAAGGAATTGTAACTTTTCAAGGTTTTGGGTGGCTTACTCAAAAGCTATCAGTAAAGGTTGAATTAATGAGGTATAAAAATGTTACAGTGATACCCCTGGGGATAGTAGACATGCCATTTAGAATATAATGGGTACAGAATATTCTTTTCTGACATGCATCAATACATTATTGTCAAAGTTTAGATAGTTGTCTGTTGTTGTCCCTAGAACTTTAATGACTGCTCATATTAATGATTTCACTGTTAATTTTCCAATAATAAATTATGTCCTTCTGGCCCAGTCTCAGAATGTTACCTGATTTTAAAGAAGGTCTTTACTGCTGTACCTGATGTGTATTTTTGTAGACCATTTTGGAGAACAATGGGATCTCTATTTGAAGTCATTATGCTACCCAGTTTCTAGTCATCAGCATATTTGGTTATCTACAGCCCATTGCCCATTTATTTGTACAGTAAACTCTCAGTTAACTGGCACCCATGAGGATTGGTAGATGCTGGATAACTGCAGATCTGAAGTTGTTGCTTTCATCTGCTCTTCAACCCATGGGTTCAGATCCGACCTCGGATACGACTCAGATGCATTTTTATAACTTGGATCCAAGAACTGAGCTCCTCCTCCTCTACACACAATCCCCCACTCCACCACCATTACCTCAGATCTCATTTGATGCCAACAGAGAAAGCAAGGATCCAGTGAGCTTCTACATTAGTCAGTTTATGTGTGTGTATACTGTGAGTACAAATTACTTAGTTTTACTTTCCCTCCTTCCCTCGCTATATTTTCTGCACGTTCTTCGTAAAAAAAAAAAAAAAAAAAAGGCAAACAACTTTCTTGTCAGGCTTTTCTACTTTCTTTCTTTATCAGTTTACCATATCTGAAGCCCCAAAAGCTGGGTTCAAAAAGTGTACAGGGTGTGGACATAAGATGCCACCCTCTGATGCCCACACTCTGTGTATATATTGCCTGGGTACCAGTCACCTTGATTCCTCCTGTTCTATCTGAGCGGGCTTTAATCAGTGCTCACTGATAGACAGGAGGAATAAATTAATCTTAAAGGGCCTGCTTCCATCTTCATCTGATGCTTAGGCCTCCACCTCAGGAGCCCATGTCTCTCCTAAATTGGCCCAAGACCAGTCGGCTAAGACAAAAGACCAGGCCAACAAGCCACCCCAGGACAAAGACAGGCCTCACAAATGGCCTGCTGAATCCAGGGCCTCTCCGTCTCCCCCTCCTAAGAGGAAGCATGCTTCTCCCAATCCCACCACCCCAAGGTTCTCTCCTGAACCTGCCCCCTCATGGACTTTTCCATTCCTTCATTCTCCCAGACATCATTCTAGACCGGGATCAGTAGCTTCTTCATTCGGATCCTCTCACTCCCTCTCTGACACCAAGATGGACAGGTTATTGATGTGTTTTCTGCATGCACAGATGCAGATGGGGGTTTTGCCCATTCCATCTCTCTCCGAAGCCGTGAGCACCCAACCCCAACTCCTCCCAATCTCTCCTTTTCTGATCCAACCCTCGGCTTTGGAACCCTCTGGTCTGAAGCTCCCAAGTGTCAAGTCTTCTGTGACAATGGGTACTCTTACCTCGATGACAAAAGTGAGTACGTCAGCTCCGACCCTTGCTGGGTCCAAGTGGAGGGCATTGGGGTTGAGGGTTTTGGACCCATCCCGACCTCTCGGCGCTTTGGCATTTGTCAGTTTGATTCCTGTGGCCTCCTCAGCACTGGGGGTGAAGGGGTCTTGAGGAGTTTCAATGCCGATTGCTTCAGTTTTGGTGGAGTTACCGTCTGGTACTCACTCTCCCACAGCGTTCGACGCACTGCAGAGAGCCTTGTCTACTTCTGTGAGAGCCTCAACACTTTCAGCTTTGGATGTAATTTCTGCTCCCACTTTATCTGTGCAGCAGGCATCTCTCCTGTCCTCTCAAGGACTGCCTATTCCTCAGGTCTCAAGCTCTGTTCCACAGAAGGAATCCCAACAGCCTTCCAATGGCTCCCTAGACCTTCCCACTGAAGAGTTCCACAGAAAGCACAAGTGCAAAAGGAGGCACTTGGATTTGCCACTGGAGTCCCTCACCAATGAGACAGATTTCAAGGAAGGAGAAGGGTCCCCCAGATCTGCACCTGAAAATGTCTCCTTTGGAGACATCATGGAAGTCCTCAGGCAGAGAGGTGGATGGTCTACCCAAAGCCCTTATCTGGAGGAATCGGTGTTTCTCGAGACCTTTGATACAGGACCCTCTACATCTTCGGTGTCCCCCCTGCAGATTCCCTGGTCGACCTCATTTCCCCGCAGGATGTGAAAGGAGCTGGACATGGTAGAGCCTATTCCCCATCATCCCAACAAGGTCCTCAGTGCTCCCCAAGACAGGCCCCACTGGTTCACGGGTAACCCTTTTGATGCCATGGTGGTTGCAGCAGCCACCAAGAAGGAACTCACCCAGGAGAGTTCCACTGTCCATCCCCCTAACAGGGAGTCCAGGGCATTGGACAGATTCGGAAAGTGGGTTTTTTCTTCAGCAACCTTCTCTCTGAGGGTGCTGAACTATTTGGCCCATGTCATCAGGCTCCAGAGAAATTTAATTAAGGAATTTGCTCAGCCTCCTGCAGGCTCAACACCTGAAGAGGAGAGGAAGGCCATGTCCTCCAAGCTGGCCACCCTTACTGCCATCTCAAACACTTCTATGAGACTACTTTCTCATGTGGCGAAAGGAACCTCTAGAGCAGCCGGTTCCAGCATTGCTATCAGATGCTATGTTTGGATGTGGCTGTGTGACTTTCTGGAACCCCTTCAAGGCATCCTTCATTAACACCCCCTTTGATGGATTGGGCTTGTTCAGTCCTTCAGTTCGCTACAGTCTCTCTCAGAGCAAGAAAGATGGCAAGACGCTTTCTGCTGTCGAGATCCGCTTCAGTACCCACAAAGATCCCTCTTCAGGAATCAGCATGGTAGTAAGAATTTGTGGTTCTGGAAGTCCAAGAGCACTTCCTTTCAGTCTCAGGGAGATGTTTCCTCCAGAGGCAGAGGGGGAAACAATGGACACTGCCCCAGGGGCAGAGGGGGTCTGAGAAGCCAGGGTTCCCGAGAACCTTTCTTGGAGAAGCCCTTCCAGCAACCCTGAAGGGTTACCTGACTGATCTGCTCTGGAGGCAGTCAGGAGCCATCTATCTCATCACCCAACACCCTGGGAAGCCATCACTACAGACCATTGGGTGTTGACCATCATATACAGAGGGTACAATATTATTTTCCTATCCAAACCCATACCAAAAGGAGCCCTCCCCGATGTTCCACCCTATCAGATGGAAGCAGCAACCAGGGAAATTGCCAGTCTGCTAAGAAAAAGTCATCCAGCTAGTCCCCCCAAACCAGACTGTATTAGGCATCTACTCAAGATTCTTTTTAGTGCCAAAAAAGATGGGGGAATTTGACACAAATTCTGGACCTCTCCAGTCTGAACAAATTGATTGCCAAGACAAAATTATGGATGGTCACAATTCAATCCATTCTCCCCATGTTACAGGAGAATGATTGGATGTGCTCCATAGACCTCCAGGATGCATACTACCATATAAAAATGGACATGAAAACATTGGAGAACATGACGATCTCTCCGAACACCATTATATTGGGTGACTTCAACTACCCAAACATTGACTGGGAGCACTACTCAAGCCCCAGCACCTTAGCCCAAAGATTCCTGGAAATTATAAACTCAAATGCTATGGAACAACTAGTCACCACTCCCACAAGAGGGGACAACATACTAGACCTGATCATTACCAACATGGGGACTCTATGCTCCACACCAGAAGTATATCCCTCATTGGTAAGATCAGACCATAAATTAATTTCACTGGATGTCCACATCCCGACCCCACCCCCAGCCCAGAAAACCACAGTGAAAAACTTCTCAAAAGCGAACTTCTCACTTCTCAAAACCGAAGTGGAATCCTTCAAGGCCCCAGGGCCAGTGGAAACTACAGCCCAAACTGCAGAATCCTATATAAATGCATTCTACGGACATCTCCAGGAATGCATGGATCATGCTATCCCAAACAAAACCAAGACCCAATCATCCAAAGGCAGGCATCCAGTCTGGTGGACCCCTGCCATAAATAAACTGTACAACAGAAGTGGAAGCTACTACATGATAGAGCAAAATCCCTAATAGGGAAGGCATCTCTGATCAGTACTAGCAAAAAATTACGATCCGTCATAAAATCCTCCAAGGCCAGCTTCGAGAGAAAAATTGCACAGGACACCAAAGACATTCATAAGGCTTTTTTCAGTTATGTTAAATACCTGGGATGCAACTCCCAGACTTGTTCTGAGTTGATTCTAAATGACAAAAAATACACTGAACCCACAGACATCGCCAATATCCTGGCAGACAGGTTCAGTGCAAACTTCCCCACCCCTCCCCCAAAAGAGCAAGTATCTATCCCGCTGCCTCCCAAACATCTCAGATGCTCAGGTGAAGGCTGCCCTCTCCAAAGCAAAAAACACTGCTTCCATGGGACCAGATGGCATCCCAGGTTGCGCCCTACATGAACTACAAGAGGAACGAATCCCTCAAATAAAACAGCTATACAATCTCAGCCTCACTACAGGATATGTGCCCACAGAATGGCGTGACAGCAACAGTGGTCCCACTCCACAAAGGTGGAGCCTCTACGGATCCTGGAAACTATCGCCCCATAAGCCTGACTAGCTTAGTCTGCAAGGCTATGGAGAGGATCATCATGGAGCTCATAAACAAAGACATTGGGGACCTACAGACACTAGATCCTACCCATTTCGGCTTTGTCAAGGGCAGATCCTGCCTTTTGAACCTGGTTGACTTCTTTGAAACAGTCACCAAAGCCATAGATGAAGGGAAGGTAGTCCACACAGCCTATCTGGACCTTGCAAAGGCATTTGACACAATACCCCACTCGGGCATCATAGATAAGCTATCCAGCTTAAATATAAACCCCTATGTCACAAGATGGGTCGCAAACTGGCTCAAAGACAGAACCCACAGAGTGAGAGTTGCTGGAGCCATGTCAGACTCAACGGTCACAAGTGGCATCCCACAGGGTTCTGTCCTGGGACCACTCTTGTTCGGTATATACTTTTCCGAGGTACAGGCAAACATGGGAGGACTATGGCTCACCAAGTTCGCAGACGACTGCAAACTGGGCACCATAAGCAACTCTCCAGCTGACACAAACATCCTTCAAAAAGGTCTCACAGAGACAGATAACTGGTGCCAGCGCCATGGTTTAAAGCTAAATGCCAAAAAATGTATAGTCATACCCTTTGGCAAAAACAATGTGCCCACAAATTACCACATAGGTGGAAACCCATTAAGTACAGAGAAAGTTATTAGGGACCTGGGGACCCAAGTTGATAGCAATCTCTCCTTTGAAAACCACATTGCCAAAGTGGTTAGAAAGACCTTCTACATAGCCCACCTCATCACGAAGGGTTTCACATCTAGATCAAGAGAGGTAATCGTGCCCCTTTATTCATCCCTCATCAGGCCCATCATAGAATACAATGCCCCTTTTGGGATGTACCTTACCTGACACCTGCAGCAATTAGAAAGACCCCAAAAGTATCTCACCAAGAGGATCAAGGGTCTCAAACAGATGCCATATGCTGCTCGGTTAAAAACTCCAGCTCTACTCAGTTGCATACCGCCTACTTGAGGCGATCTATGCCTGACATACAAAGCTATGTCAAATCCAGAATTAATGGACATGCTCCACCTCAGTAAATCTAAATCCCTTAGAGCCACACTGAGGGACTTGAACCTCAGCACAGAAATAAATAGAACTTGCTGGAGGGACAGGTTCATAACCCAGAGGCTCCCTTCGCTCTGGAATAGAATTCCAGTTCATGTGAGGCAGAGCACTTCACTGAATCTCTTCAAGAAGAATCTCGATAAGTGGATGGGGGATCGTAGGTTTGTCCCAGGGATTACTCCCGTGTCACTATTAGACAGAGGCACAGTAAACTAAACCTTAAAAAGGGCACAGTATACTCAAATCAAGGGGTGGCGTAAGCCATACAGAATCGGGCTAGGCTTATAATTGCCCCAGGGCAGATAGCCTAGTATGAACCTATGAACCTATGAACCTATGGACAGGCACTCCCAGGAGGTTTCTCCGTTTTCCACTGGGAGACAGTCATTTCCAGTTCTGAGTACTCCCCTTTGGTCTCAGCAGAGCCCCCCAGGGTGTTCACCAAAGTTATGCCAGTAATCGCAGCTCATCTCAGGCTGCAGGGATTCCAAGTTTTCCCATATCTGGATGACTGGCTTATCACTGCTACTACCAGATATCGAACATTGCTAGCCCAGAATTATCTTTTTCAACTGGCTCATTCCTTGGGAATTTCCATCAGTCTGAAACATGTCAAATCTTCAACCAGTACAAGTTCTAGATTTCATAGGCACACGTCTCGACACTCTACAGTTCAAGGCATTCTTACCTCCCCAAAGAATTCTATCATTACAGTTTCATGTAAGGCAAATCATGCAAATTCCATTGCCCTCGGTGAGTCTAGTTCTTCGAGCCCTGGGTTCCATGGCTGCAACTATTATGATTATTCCTACTGCTCACCATCATATGCGAGTACTGCAATGGAGCTTAGCAGTACAATGGTCTCTCTTGGATCTCCTCTGTCACACCCAGTTCAACTTTCAAAGGTCTGCAACGAATCACTGATGTGGTGGCTCCAACCTCCAAATTTCCTGGAGGGTCACCCCTTGTACCTTCTCCGACCATGGCCACAGTGACTATGGAAGCCTCTCAGTTCGGGTGGGGGGAATTATCTAGGACAGACAGTTCAAGGCACGTGGTCCTCCCTGGAGACCAACTTGCATATAAACGTCCTGGAGATAACAGCAGCGCTTCTGGCATTGCAAGCACTTCAGACCTCTCTTCCGAATGGGACCATTGCTATCCAAATGGACAACATGGCTGTAGTCTGGTATATAAACAAGCAAGGGGAACCAGATCCTACCTTCTTTGTCAAGAAGCAATGAGATTGTTTGAATGGGCAAGCTCATATAACCGCTTTCTGATAGCAAGGCACATTCTGGGGACGTCCAACTTTCTGGCAGAAAGGCTCAGTCAAACCCTACTGATGCCTATGAGTGGTCTCTCAGTCCAGTATTGGAAGATGTGATCTTCCAGAAATAGGGTCAACCTTGATGTGATCTGATCGCCTCTCCTTCCAATGCACAGTGCAGCAGGATTTTCACCCTATTTCCCCCTCCAAGGGAATCCCCAAGAGATGCTCTAGTTCATGCTTGGCCCCCCTGGTCTTCTGTATGCTTTTCCACCTCTGCCTTTTATCCCAATTCCTTCAGAAAACCAGGAGGTTGAAGTGCAAAGTAATCGGCCATCTCAGGCCTCGGTAAATCTGATTCCCATGCTATGGTCTCATCTGTTGTGCCCTCCCTGGACTCTGCATCCATCTCAGGATCTTCTTTCTCATCCATCCAGTTGCCCTCATCTGAACATTGTCAATTTCAGGTTGACAGCATAGCTACTCCACTTCCAGTGATGGCTAGAGTTTCTTGGCTGTCCTCCTCGGTCAAGAATATCATTTTAGCAGCTCACAAGTCTTCCACTAGGAAAATTTATGCTAGCAAGTGGAAGAGATTTTCGATCTGGGCTCATCAACCTTTGATGCTCATCCTTTCTCAGCTCCTATACCATTTATTTTGGATTTCCTATCCGACCTCTTCCACAAAGGTTCTAGCTTCTCTGCCATCAAGGTCCAGTTAGCAGCCATCTCTATCTACCATGTCAGGTTTAAGTCCTCTTGCTTGGGTTCTTCCAAACTTTGTAACATTTTTCTAAAAGGCACTTTTCTCCTTTGACCGCCAATAAAAGAGGTCATTCCCCCTTGGGATCTTACTTTAGTCCTTCAGGCTTTGACATATTCCCCCTTTGAACTGGCAGCCAAAGTGGACTTACAGCTATTGTCTTAGAAAACAGCCCTTTTAGTAGCCGTTACTTGTGCAAAAAGTTTCAGAACTTCAGGCTTTGTCCATCAAGCCTCCTTACCTCATTTTTCACAAAGACAGAGTCACTCTCCGTCCTAACCCCTCCTTTTTGCCTAAAGTCCCTTCAGGGAGTAACAGTAATCAAGAGATCAATTTACCAGTCTTTTTTCCAAATTTTCAAAACAGAGATGAATTCCAACTCCATTTTCTGGACATTCACAGGCAATTGTGGTTTTATTTAGACAGAACTAAATCCTTTCATAAATCTGATCAATTGTTTGTTTCTTTTTCAAAGTCCAGACTGGGAGACCAGTAGCTAAGGAAACTATTTCTAATTGGATCTCTAAGTGCATTGCTCTGATTTACAAACTTAAAGGCATTCCTTTACCAACAAAATTAAAGCCCATTCCACTAGGTCCATTTCTACCTCTTCCACCTTCTGGTCTAAAGTTTCATTGGATGACATTTGCACAACAGCCATTTGGGCTTCTCCTCATACTTTTATTAACCATTACAAATTGGACATAATCTCCAGAAGCTGATCTTCCGTTGGCTCTGTCGTGCTCCTGAACATCCTTCCTTAGGGCCACCTAGTGTCTATGTAGCTAGGGACTCAGTCCCATGGGTTAAAGATCAGATGAAAGCAACAACTTCAGATAAAGAAGTTATGTACTCACCATAAATTCCCATCTGAGTTGTTGTCTTTCATCTGTCTTCAACCTCCCCCTCCTCCTTCCCGTGGCCTTTTAGAGGACCTGGATTATGTAGCTCAGACCAGAACTTGGTCTGCTTGAACTCCTGAGTGTGTTTCCTCATACATAGTTCTTTTTTTCTTATTTCTGGAGTGACTATTTACAGCAAACTCGATCTGAGGTAATGGTGGTGGAGTGGGAGATTGTGGGTAGAGGACAAGGAGCTCATTTCTTGGATCCAAGCTATGAAAATGCATCCAAGTCAGATCCAAGGTCGGATCCGAACCCATGGGGTGAAGACAGATGACCGACAGCAACTCGGTTGGAACATTATGGTGAGTACATAACTTCTTTTTTTTGGTTCCTTGAGAGTTACTATTAAAACATAGGCCTGACTAATACTGTACCCAATACTGTTTGCTTGGTTTGAATTGTTCTAAGGTTGGGGAGAGAGTGAATTTATTTCTGTCTTCCTTTTAAAAATCTAAAACTCTAAGAACATAAGGTATCTTTCTGCGGGGGAAAACAGAAAGTGCAACACATGAAAAGTGTACTGTATTTTTTGAAATATTTTTGCCCCGGTTGCTTGAGTTCTGGTTAACTGAGAGTTTACTGTATCTGAGAATAATCCAAAAAAGTAATCCCACTTCAGAGCTTTGTGGTACACCATCAGTAGACAGCACTGGTATCAAAAGGTAACCTTAAACCTTTCAAAAAGAGTTGGGGAAGTTCCCCAATGTTCGTTCTAAATTTACCCAAGCAGGAGAAATATCACCTTGGGTTTCCCCAGAAAAGAGGACACTAACCTGGTGGGACTAACCCTGTGAACAAAGATAAATAAATATATTTTTGTGGCAAAATGGCTAATGGTACAGTCTTGTGTGATGGTGCTATATGTTGATCTGCTGATGGAACAGTTCTGTGCCATTGTGATTTATGTTACCCATTAAATTACATATGGAATGACACTTAATGCTCTTAATGTGAAAATTACTGTCTTACAGGGAATAATGCTAAAGGCCTTAGAAAGATGAAGAAACATAGTTTGTTCTTCATTAAGCACAGTTGTTACCTCTTCAAAGAATACCACAAAATTCAAAAAGCAACCTTTCGCCTTAACAGGAACATATTGTTCCATATCCAACAGAAGATTGCTTTGGCCAGATTCATTAATGCCTACTCTAAGATTAGGAGGAGGAAGGTATGAGTTATACTGTTATTGTCTGTTCTCCCTGCAGGGTGTACCCTTAGTGCAGTCATTAATGAATCCCAGGGAATCCTTCTTGATTTTGGAATACCTCCATATACGCATCCATTGTTTTCTCTTGCATTGTTAGAAAAGGCAGCACATATTCTCTTCTCCTTTAGTATTTTAGTTTTTCTTTTTTATACCACATTTTATTCTTTTTATTATATGATATAGTTCTTGTTCTTCCTGTACTGAATCTTTCACCAATCCTTGTCCCAAGGTGTTTTGGAAACGTTTTATATTCTCTCTCTCTCTCTCTCTCTCTCTTTTTTTTTGAAGTCTCATTCTGTGTTTAAACTGTACTTTATATTTGTGCATTATCAAATTACTATGTTTTTTCCAATATAAACATTTGCATTTTAGAATATATTTCTGATCTTTCCTCTTTTCTATCATTGAAGATGACTTTGATGGCCAGATGATTGGAGAATTCAATCTGTATCTTTTAACTCTTGGCAATGTGGTCTTTTTGCAAAGTTGAAGTTATTGATAGTATTACACAGCCCCCTTTCATGTGTAAGTTCATTTTTATAGACAAGCTAAATTTATATTATTTGCTGTAATTCCTCACCCCTTCACCACCTTACTAATGCATGCTAACCCTAACCCGCCCCCTGCCCCTAACACCAGCCCTATACCTTAACTTAGGAAAACCTTTCTGTAACATTACCACCACATAAGGCACTCCAATAAACACCACATACAGCAGCATACTCCCACACACACACACACACACACACACACACACACACACACACACACACACACACACACACACACACACACACACACACACACACACACACACACGCCATTAAGTCTGCCCCTTATTTTGCCTTTACTATAACCCTAACTCATAAAGACTGATACACTTCTGCACCCAGTGCCAAAACTTTTAGTATATCCAAATGTTTCACCACTAAAATCCCAGCCCCATGCTTATCTTACCCACACACATTCAGTTGTTCAGAGATGACTAAGCTTGACTAGTTTCCCAAGCCATTCACTCAGTTGAACAGCAGATTGACATAGTGAGTAACACCAGTTACAGGATATGCCAGCTGACCCTGACATGTGGTAAATCATTTTTGTGTGTTTTTATGTTTTTCTCCATCTATAAAAATCAAAGAAGGGTGACTGGTTTTAAGTTGAATGACAGAACATAGTGAAAACATAGGTGTTTATTACAGAAAAAAGATAAATCCTTGGCATAGTTCTTACTGCAGTGTGTTCCTTGCTGGACCCTTGAATTATCACATAGATATCTAAGTGTAGCTTGTATATTCGTCTTTTCATGGCACGGCATTTTTCAGTTGGGCTTAGTTCCACCATCACCTTCTCTTATCATTTAGCCGTCGTGCCTCCAAAGTAGTTTGGAAAGCCTTCTATCTGGCTCGCATTATTTCCAACGGCATTTCCAGAAGAACCAAAGAAGTCTTAATTTTCCTTTACTGATATCTCACCAGACCCATTATTGAATATAATCCACCATTTGGCATGTATTTGTTTAACATATCAACTAACCTTAAAGACCTCAGAGACTTATAACTGTAAAAGATTAGTGGCCTCAAAAAACGCATCAGGATAGACTGGCAGCCCTCTCCTTGTACTCAGTTTCTTGTACACCATTCCATGGAGATCTGTGTCTAGCCTTTCAAGCCATGAAATATCCAGCCCTCTTCAACTTTCTATTCCTTCACAGAAAAAATGGTACCGCAGATATTCAGTTAAAGGAACTAAACCTTCATAAGCAGATGAATAGGACACATTGGCAGAATGGAATCATATCCCAACACATCCCTCACCTCTGGAACAAACTTCTACTACACGTTAAGCAGAGTAATATCCTTACCACCTTCAAGATAAACCTAGATTATTGGATGACAGCCTCAACTTCTTTCCCCAGTCTATCTTGTCTTGCCCTCCTTGAAGTTAGCAAGAACTTTTAAATAGGGGGATTTTGGCTAGGCTTGTAATGGTCTGCAGAGTGATTGTCTCATACTTATGTATGAACATATGAATCTATCATACATGGTTTGCTATTCAGTATTGGCAACAGTGGCTAATAGACCTAGAGGTCTTCCTGCATATCTTGCTTATTTGCTGAAGGTATAGATACCTAAGCTAGGTAAAACCTGACTTGCCACTTAAAAATGGTTGCCACTGTTAAAAGGGGGCTGCTGGGTGGTCTGCAAGAGCATAGGCCTTTGTAACACTGGAAGAAACAGTTTCAACTTCCAAAGAGTAGTTTGCTTCTTAATATTAATACTGACATGTTATTATGCTGTTATATTCTGTTAGAAGGAGATATGTATGTATTTACCTTGGTCTTCCATATTGTCTGCCTTTAACCTGTATTGTAAATAATATAATTATTACTTCCTTTTTACTACCTTCCTTTCACACAACTACCAAATGCTATAGGGTCCATACTGCATTACAATAAATGAGTTACACATTTTTTGTCTTGCTTTTCTCCCCTTTTCCCTTTCAACAATCAGCCTCGCACCTCTGGGAGACATCTTCCAGGCCGCCATCATTTTTTTTTTGTGATTAGGTCCCTGACACCCCCACTTCCACTGTCTGAAGGGTGCACTCATTTCATAGCAGGGGCATTCTGTGCCTTTCCCTAGTACATGCATGCTCCCAAATCCACCTACTCCTATTAGGATACTGTATTGATCTCCATTTCTAAGCCCCCCAGTCCAGTGACCCATGTTATTCTCTAAGCATCCATTTGCACAGGAATCAGTCCCACCCAGCGATCTATGCCTGAATATTTCATCACCTGAGTGACTAAGTGAACTTGCATTGTCAGGGCTTTATCCCTGTATGACATAGAGCTGAGTTACATCCTAATTTTTGGCAGCCCAAGAATTTGCATTTCTTGGTTTCTGTTTACCTGTTTGGATATGATAATACCTTCTAACATTTGTGGTTAGAATCACTGACACACAAGTGCTTAAGTAAATGCAGAAGACAGGAGGCAGAGCTATTACATAAGCTTTTCTTTACCTATTTTCTTAGACAGAGTGCAAAATTAGAAAACAGTAGGTTACTAACCACTGTCTGAATGCTACCCATATGTGTGTTCCATGGTAACAACATTGATAGGAATACAACTGTCAGTGCAGAGTCTGTTCTTTTAACTCATGCCACAACGCTAAGTTCTGACAGACTGAGCTGTTCAAACTTTCCTGCATACTATTACTTTGCATGAGAAGTTTTATTATGAGTAACCACTTGTACTGTTTACTGTCCAAATGTCATTGTGTTCGTTCATGCTGTTTAGCAGCAGCAGATGTAAGTAGCTTGGCACTGTAACCAGCTCTGATGTTTATTTTTCAGTAAATAAAGTTCCATTTCATACACAGAGGTCAGATAGTTATTTACATATACAATGCATTCACAACAGGACACGTGCCAAAATCAACCCGGATATTTTGAATAGGAACAAATGTTGCAGTCAAGAAAAATCAATATGTTAGTTCTGGAATGCACAAATAATTAAATTGCTGGGTTAGACATACATAATTTCTTACTTTTTGAACTGATCTTCATAAGAGCACTTCTTAGTCGAGTAAGTATATCTCATGCTTGAAATGTTTGCATGTATATGTGTATCCTCTTCCTTTTTGTCTTAATTCTTTCTCTTTCTTCTCTACTCTTCTCTCCTTATATCTCTAATACCTTTCCCTTCACACCTCAATGCATTTTTATCAATTCTTTATGTTAAACTTCTTTGTAATTACTATGTATAATTTCAGTCTATACATTGTAGTATGTAGTATTTGCTCACACAAAAAAAAAAAAAAAACACCTTACAATAATATTTGTTTTACTACTTATTTATAAACATTGTAATAAATACTGGAGCTTTTCTCCCCGGGCCTCTACTGAAAATGGACATATATCCAGCTAGACTAGCCCGGTCAACAAATGTAAAATAAAAAAAATAAATAAATAAAAAAATAATAACTATTCTATCACATACCTGAAACAGAATTAGTGCAGTTTTCTTCCTCTTACAGAATTCTTATGGAAATATTGGTGATAATAGTAATACAGTGGTTAGGAACATGTATGGAAATTGGTTATTTGCTGAGAGTCGGGAAGCAAAATCAATCTCTTGACTAAATAAAAATCTTACTATGGACAAACCCATCATCAAGATCTGAGTGTCTTGTGGGTTCAGACTGAAGTATGGAGACCAGAGAATACCGAAATGAGACAATAGCATCGGTACCAAGGCACTACAATGCAATGCAGCTGTTAGACAAGATGAAGCCTTCTGTAATGGAAGAGTGAGTCCCAATCACGGCTCACTGTTTGCAAATCCTTGAAAACTGTCCATTATATACAAAGTCCTCCACACCCTTCTTGTCTGCGTATTTCATACTATTTAGCATGCATAACACTGGGGAAGTGAAAACATCTGCAAAACAGTACACAGCAATCTTTTTCAGTTACGTTTCACTCTAGACAAGCAAACAACTAATGCTTCAAGATTTAGTATATTTAGGACACAGAAGAGATCTTCCATGTAAAATACAGAGCCTGCTCAATGGAAAAGTAAATCATTGTGCTGGGTGAGGTGGCAGATGTCAGGTCATCTATACTGGAAGCTGGTTTGGTCTCTGTTTACCTGCAAGAAAACAGGCACAGCCAATGGGTTAAAACACAGGTACTTTGGATTTCCAGGCACTGAAGCACTGTAGCCTAGATCAGTGTATGCGTGGAAGTATACATACACACACACACACACACACACACACACACACACACACACACACACACACACACACACACACACACACACACACACACTTACAGTACTGCACTGTTTGATCCTGTTGGGAAGAAGTTAGTCACATATTACTTATCAAAAATAATGAAGGATGTTCCCTAGTGCCCTCACTAAATTCCTCCTAGTCACTATGAATACCAACTCTGATCTCCCCTAAATAGGGGCCATTGGCCAAGTGAGACTAACACAGTCAAAAAAGCATGCATAAATAAATAATTAATTAATTTACAACATTGAATAAAATAAATACGTGCATGCATAAATAAATAAAGAAATATACACAAGCTATTACAACTCTGGCCAAATAATGAATAATGGCCACAATCCATGTTCTCACCTCTTACTCCAAATGTATTGAGATGCTACAAGAAGTGAGAAATAAATCACCAATAGAGAATAAAGGCACAGTGTTCACAAAAAGAATGGAGGAAAAAATATAAAGAAAAATGGCATTATAGTTTGTTTTTGTGTTAGGGTTTTATTAAAACAAAATGTCTTGTAAAATGTGACACAGGTTCCAATGCTGATGATAAGAAAAAACTGCATAAAAGATTGGCCTGCAAACATTAATGGGTGCATGTATCACAAACTATGGAAAAATACATTTAAAAAACTGGCATATATAACAGGTGGGAATAACTTTTTATCATAATGGTGACACTTTCCACATTATCATGGAATGTAAATTGTCTCACAGGTACAGACAAAAAAAGAACCATTGAATTATATTAAGAAATGCAGAAAGCAAATAGCAATGCTACAGGAGACACATTTAGAAAGACCTGAACATGTGAATTTGATAAAGAAAGGATTTCAGGATGGATATTCAGCTGAGTATCTGGGACAAAGAATAAGAGATGTACTTATATTAATTGCTAGAGGAATGCCAATAGTGATAGAGGGAAAAATATAGTAATGGTAGATTTGTGGTAGTAAGGGGCTAATGACAACGAAAAAGATTGCACTGGCACGTATTTATATTTCACCCAAAACTGATATTAGCTTAAGAAATTTTGGGGAGAAATAATCAGCTTTCAGCAAGGAAAATTACTTATAGTTGGGGAGTAGAACTTAATCTGCAACAGTGAGGATGTATCAGGGGGACAGAAGGGAATACATAACAAAAGAGAGTAGAGTTCTGAAGAAATTTATGAAAATACTTGGTATGAAAGACATGAAGTCAGTAGTAGTAACTTGGAAAGAATGTACATAGTATTCCCCAAGATACAATGACTAGGCCAGACTAGACAGAAATTATATTTTACAGGAACATGTCCATTTCATAGAATAACTTTGATGCACATCCAGTAACTATTTCAGACCATACACCAATAATTACTAAGATAAAGATGCAGGGTAATGAAGTAAAGATAAGACACTCATGCTTACTTATTTAAAAGAGAGGAATTTAAGGAATGGGTCATGGAAATTATCCAGGAGTTATTAGGAAAGATAGAAAGTACTCTAGAAGTTATAGCTAGTGAGTGGGATAAACTATAAGTAGAGTTTAAAAATAGTATAGAAATAAAAGAAGATGAGATCTGGTTAAGAAGTAATAAGAATTATTCAGAGGGGCCAACAAAGGTTAAAGTATTTCATAATAAAGAGAATTTCACAGAACAAGAGGAGGTGCAATTGCAGAGTGCTGTGGATGAATTATTATTCTTAGAGCATCAACTCCCTAAAGCTCAAGGTGCTAAGGACCAGATAGCTAATGCTACTGGAAATTATTTCTCACTTCTTGGAAGTGATGTAGCTATAGAACTGGTATATGTAAGTTCTGGGGAGTATGAGGGCTTGTTTCCCTCCCCCTGCCAAAACACTTAAATTTCCATTTTTCCCATAATTTGTTCTTCAGGCATTAAATTTCAGTGATTACTATTGCTGGCACTGGATGTTCAATGACCCATAGTGAAAGCAGTTTTATGATACAAAAATTCATAAAAAACATGAATGGAATGTCATTGATAAGGTCTTATTTTCAAGTTTTTTTGTGTTTAGAAGTAACTCGATTTTTTTTTCATAGACAAACCAAAGAAAGCACATTGACACAGCATTATTCTTTTATTTGCTTATTATTTAAAAAGATAAAAATAAATAATTTTATAAATTTCCATTCCAGAGCTGTTTTTTTTTTTACTTTTCAGAAATCAGAAATACTTTATTGAGCCCGCAGGAAATTGCTTATGTTACAACTGCACAGGTAAACATAACGTAGACCGAACACACATGATACATAATTAGATATGACAGCTACACTACTCACTTATATTACCCCACATATATAACAGCAACACTTGACATAGTTACACTGTTGACCACAGCCAAATTATTAGACGAGTTTGATACCACCTATAGTAGGGACATGAAAGGAGAAGCCTTTTGTGTTAATTACCATTCAGACTAGGATATGGGGTATTGCACATTTCTTTTCTTTTACACTATTTGTGGCAACACATCTTTAGCTCACTGGTCATTTATTTGTTTAGTCTCATTCATTATGTTGCCTAGCTGCACCTCTGTGGTAAACAACAGGAAACAGGCAGTTTTCTGGACTGTGCCCACTGAGACTACATTATACATTTGGTAGCAGCAATTGTAAAACCAGTGGCCAATGTCTAAAATAGGAACAGGCTTGGGTGGAAAAAAAGAATTATAGCTTAAAGATCTGCATGGATACAGAAAGATTTTCCTAAGATGTAAAATGATTAAAATAAGATGTAAAATGTTTATGTCTGCAAAATAGCACATGCTAAGGTTCACCACTAAAACCAACAGAGAGCTGGGCTTAGAGATTAATGTGTTGAGCTGTCAAACTTCAGCACAGTATTTTAATCTGACAGTCACACCATACAAAGTAAGAATTCTTAAATAAATCACTGGATTTTTAATGATTCCCTCATCTCCTAAATGTTAGCCTGTTTACTTGATGCATTGTTCAGTAACTCGCTCTACCATATCCCTAGCCCACTCATCCCTCTATCACATGCACACATATACATATACATGTACATGTATATATGCACATACATAAACATGTACATATACAGATACACTTACTAAGATTGCTTTAGGTTCTGTGAGCCATTTTTGATTAATGTAAAATAAAACTATCATTGTTTAGTTAACAGGCATTCTGTAGGTGAGAAAAACAGACTGTGATTAAAGTGAAGGTCCTGTCCATTTGATATAGAATTTATTAACTGTTATAAGAGGCTTCTACACTATCCTATTCAGAAATAAAAGAACGATTGCTATGCATTTTCTTCCAGTACTAAAATAGCATACTGTACAAATATAATTCTTAAAGCATGTGAACATTTAATTAACCTGTCAAAGGCCATTGTGTACATCAGTGTGAAACTTTTAAGTCTGCATATGTTTATGTATTCATGTGTATGTATGTGCTTGTGCATACTTATACAGATATAAATATATTTATATGTATTTTTTTTTCAGTAAAAACATGGCCTCAGTTTTTATTCTCAGGATATATCAGTGATTTATAGGACAAGCAATGACATTAACAGAACTTTTGTGCGTAAATTTTACAACTTTGCTTTCTAGATGATATATCAGGAAAGAGAAAATAGCATTGATAATTGATAGTAAGATTAGATCTGTATGTAACTGATAAACCATTTTGTACTGAGAAATCAAAATTTAGAATAGACATGGTTTCTGAATTTTGGCAAGAAATGTTAATTGCCACAAGATGTGGTCTTGATGGTATTCGTAATTTCTTCAGCATTTTATAGTTTGCCCCCAGCCATGAATGTGTCAGATCAGAAAACAGTCTTGATACAGACATTTGTACACTATACTGCATACTATAAAACAGGACATCTGTTCAGTTTATAATTGGGAACAAAATTCCTAAACTGGCATATTTCCTGTATAAAATAGAAATGCATGCAGTCTCATGCTTGAAAAATGGTAAAAACCTGCCGGTACTTAGTATATAATTCAGAAGTGTTTATATTTTAATTAAATCATCTTATATAAAACTTGCATTTTCAACACCCTATATAGTTTTTGCTACTACTTTACAATCTACTACATATTTTGCAAAATACACTAATATCTGAAAGCCTGTGTATGTCTGATAGTATAATATGTAAGTGATTTCATATGTAACGGTATATTTGTTGTTGTAGGCTGATAACACTAAATGGGACGTCTGGATGCCTTACTCTTTATGCAAAGTCAAACCCAGGAGCCCTGCTGTTTGTCACCCGATAGTTGTTAAATGTTCAAATTCTCGAACCTCACAGATCCGTAGCATCTTCTTGTGTCAGGCAGACTCAGAGAAGAGAAGTTCACTGCTGCACTGTCTTCACTTACTCTCTCTTCTCTGAGTGACTATTCTATACAACCTCCGCAGGTGACATTCCAGTGGTCAACCACATCTTTAAGAAATAGTGCTTTTTTGTATCTGCCTTGAAGTATCCCTTCTGCCTCCTCTGTTGCTTTTGTTCAATTTTATCTTCCAACTTGCTCTAGACGATGTAATATTTGCAGTCCGTATCATTATTTTTCTTATGTCTTTTAGTGTTTTCGTGTCTAACTTTTAAGTCTGTGCTGTTATCCCAGCTTCTTTATATTCTTGACGACTTTTATATCCCTACATTTTATGCTTTCTACCTATCTGATTTTTAGTGCTTATCTTGCCTCTAGAACCACATGTAACACACCAGATGGGGCATTATGCATTATAGTGCTACATACAGTAGAAAGATGATCTCACAATCTCTACTGGGATCCACACTTGATGCTATGTGCCCCAAGAACTGTACATTATACCCCAGATATGGCCTTATCATTTACCTATACAATGGAAGGATGACCATACCATACCTGAGATCCAGTACTTATGCTATGTACGCCCAGATCTGTATACAGTTTACTAGATGTGGACGTACCAGTGACTGGTACAGTAAAGGATCAACTCAGCAACTCCAAAATTGCCGTGTCATGCCAGGATCTTACTGGTGTTTGTCTCTGCCATTTCAAATTCGGTGGCATGACTGAGTGAAGTGGTGATTATTTTCATAAATCACTTCCTCATGTGTCTCACATAATACTTCCCTAACAAAACTGCATATTTCTTTGGTTCCACTCCAAAGTGCATAACCTTGTACTTTTTTTTTTTTGTTAAATACTTCCTCTTTATCTACAATGAAAGACTGTTGGGGTTATGGCTGGGTTTTTAGCAGAAAGAAAACAAACAAACAAATTAATTAATTAATTAAGTAAACTTTTTTGTGGAATTCTAAAGTAAAATAAACCATATTTTCCTCTAGTGGTGATTTGTTTCACCTGCCAGTTTTCCTGTATTGATTCCTCTTGTCTGCAGATATTCTGTATTTCAGTGTCTTCCTTTTTTGGTAAGTTGTCAGGAAGGTGAGAGTCTTCTCCTATAATACCATGTTGCTTGTACTACTGCATAGGCTAATTTTGTCGAAATCGAATTATGAACTTAGGATTTCCGAGTACTGTGCTTTAATATTTTAGAGATGATGGCAAACATTTTACTAGACCATCTACACAATGAGTAACTGTAAAATTTTGATTGGTCCAATAAAAGACACCACATCATCTCTATGCTTCAGCATTTTCTGTTGGTGAACCAGCTTGGCATTTTTGTGTTAACAGCCTGTAGTGAGTTTAAGTATTTACATATCATAGCCATCCACATCTGCAGAGAGCAGGAAAGGTCATTCACCACTATTTGCCTTATCAGGCTGGGAATTTTGCTTATAATGGGACTTGCTGCTGTCCTCTTTTTTAAACACCTTTATTAAGCAAGCAATAATGCCTGACAAGGTGTGTGTTATTGCGGAAATAACCCCCACCCAGGGATGTTGTGAGGCCCGACACCACAGAAAGAGGGCCTCTACATTCCTGGAAGAGCATTATTTCCTCAATAATACACCCCCTGGATGAAATTATTGCAGTTACAGAATGGGCTTTCTGTTAAAGTGTTTTGTATTTTTTTATATTTTTGATGTAAAATAGATCCTCTGCCTAATGTTTCAAACTGGCTATAGCATATGTGATTGTTGGTGGAGGAAGTATTTTATATCCAAAACCATCGTCATCATCAACCCCCCCTTTTTCTCATTTTCTATGCAGGGTTGGGATATCATGTCAACTGTCATCATCTGTCTCTATTCAATGCCACTCTCCTACCCTCTTTGACACTCATGCCTGCCTGTGACAGGTCTTCTCCGCACACAGTCCATCCACCTCTTTGCTGGATGCTCTTACTTCCTCTTACCTTTTTCCTGTCTGTCTCAAATCTTCTTCACCAGATTGCCTTTTGCTTTCTGCACATGTGCCCAAACCGCTAAAGTCTGTTGTCATTGACCTTTTCTGCATTTGGAGCTACTTTGGCTTCAGCTCGTATGTCTTCATTTCTTTGTCTTTCCCACAGTGTGCATCCTACCACCCGTCTCAGGCCCTTCATCTCTATCACATCCAGCTTCCACAACTGCTCTGCCTTTACTGCACAGGCTTCTGTACCATACTGTAGTACTGGTAACACCACTGTTTTGTACACCTTACTTTTCAGCTTCTTTGGCATTCTTTTGTCATAGACTACACCTGACACTCTATGCCAGTTGGTTGCAGTCCCTCTGATTTTATCTTTCGCCTACTCATTTTAACTTCCTTCTCCTCAACCACCCCTCTCAAATACCTGAAACTGTTAACCTTTTCCACTTTCCTTTCTATCTCAATTCTCGGCTTCTTCTGATTTCCCCCATTTGCTGCCATTACAGCTATCATGTCTGTACTCAGTTTCATGCCGTGTTTTCAGTTTTGGAGACCAAACATTCTCCAGTGTGTTAACATATAGGTAATGCTGGCTGAATAACAAGACCAGTGCTTCACAGCATCATATTAAGTTGCAGTGAAGGCTGAGCAGTAAAAAACAAAAAAAAAACAAATGGCAGCATTTACATGCAAAGTATAAATTACATACACATTCAACAGCACAGACAGAGTCACACACATATACACAGAAATACACACACACACACACACACACACACACACACACACACACACACACACACACACACACACACACACACATGCACACACATTAACGGCCAATTTTTTTACACCTCAGATGGTCTCATTGTGTGCAACTGAATAAAACAAAATCATAGACTGTAAGGCAGTGCAACTGCCCCCCTCCACCCCTCATGTCTCTTTACTATCCTTGATTTTTCTGCATAGTGCTGCTTTCTGATTTCCATTTTCTAGTAATTGCTTTCTTGGCAGCCAACAGAATTAAACTTAGCAGGGCCTTAATATGTCTAGACAATTCAGTTTCTATATGTCAGCTCAAAAGAAACATTTACTTAGTTACAATAATTTGCTTCTCCAACATTTCTGCAAAGTACCCTGTAGGGAATTTCTAAACTCTACAACTCGATCCACTCTCAAAAAAACATGTTCCCAAGTACCCCTCTCTTTCATATCACACGTCCACTAATTGCTATATACCTATGGAATTTTTTTCTAATGTCTGCTTGGGATATAAAAATATCTATGCAAATGCTTCCATGCAAAAATCTTAAACCTTCTATATTTTGTTACATATTTGGGACTCATATAAATATCCTCCCATTGTTTCTTTGTATATTGCCTTTCTGTTCTCATTTCCCAGTCTTTTCTATTGTCTTCTGATTGTATTGTGACATCCCTCCTCTGGGCATTGATCAACAAGTTTCCGCACCACAGATACCGGTGAGGGATGTTCACTTGGAACAAAATGGATACACACAGTATATCCAGGTGCAGCTCTCTGCACCAAGCACAGTTTGCATTAAGAACACACAGGGAACACACTTCCATCCTGGGGCTGGGTTCCCTCTTTCTTACCAGGTCTCAAATAAGACTCCACACTGACCACAGCTGTAGAGTTGTGTCCTCAGCCGAGTGTTCCAAGCCAAGTCCTCCACCACTCTCTCTGTGAAACCAGTGCTCTGTGTCCTTGCTCCAAGTAGTTGACGCACACACTCATTTTTCACACACACACACACACACACACACACACACACACACACACACACACACACACACACACACACACACACACACACACACACACACACACACACACACACCTGGGAAAGGCTGACACGGATTTACCAGCTATGCCCCCTCTGCCCAGACTATAAGGTAGATGCTCTCACCAAAAAACTCCAAAGCCGGGTACTCTAAGGCTCTTACAGGGGTACCCAATTATAAAATTAATACTAATACAAATGGTAGTGTTTGACCAATGCAGCAAGGCTTTCAGGAGTGGCCAAGGTGTCACCAAATAAATATAGCTACTCTCAAAGAATAAAAATATTCTCTAGAAGACCAACCACAATGTAAAGTTTAAATATATTTAATAATAAAAGAACATGAAAATACTAAATATCTATTTACAATAGACACCAGAGTTTCAGACACAGGAAATACTAAAAATTACACAGATGGATAGATTCACACAGACACAGAAAACAGTACTTAACTAATCTCACTATGTTTTCTTGACTGATCTAAAGAATTACTGTTCCCTGGCAAGATGAAGAAGGTGAGTGATCCTTCTTTGTGAGGTTTCAAAAACAGACTGCCCTGAGACTTTTGTCTCATCTAGTATTAAAACATAATTTCAGTGCTGGATTACAGAATGACATCACATACATCTGGCCATCAGACAGTGGTTCCCACACTACCTCCTTTACTGGAAACTGAACCAGAATCTAGCTCATATGTGCCATAATACACACACATAGAGCTTGGCTAAGGTGTGTTATAGCATGCGGAATCTATAAAACCATTTCAAAAACTTCCACCCTTCCAGGGTAGCAATTAGTTCATACCTAAGGACAATGCAGCAGGATTCCTAGTCCTGGTTTTCCCAGACATTTTGTCTCTGGCTGCAATCTGAACTGGGAGATACAATTGTTATGGTTTGAACCAGGTAATTTAATTTCAGATTATTTTTCAAAGTTAGCTGGGCTAAGATTAACCTCTTCTCTTCCAGTATCCTCTGCTACAATATATTCATTTCAATAGTTACAATACAGTCTGACATATGGGTGTATTTCTTTTCTGTCCAGCAGGACCCACTATTGGTACATTTTTAACACAAGCAGCTTTACAAATACATTTCCAGCACAAGCACCTGTACATATCAGTTTACTATACAAGTTGATATACAAGTTATATATACAAGTGACATATAATTCTTTAACACATGCACTGCCCTACTCTCTCTCTGGCATAGCTGGCACTACATCACATTGTCAGAGCTATGCCCTACTAATTATGCCATTCTTTAGCCACAGCTTCTGTTCTTGACTCAACTATAAGCCCAACTGGAGATCTTCTTTCATTTAACACTCACTATCCCTTTCTTTTTGCTTATACTCTGTCAAGCTCCATTTTACAGCCCAAACTTCTTCTTGGATTCCTTCCACTCTATGACTTTTCCTTCTCTATTTATTTTCTTCCATTACCTTAGTTTCTTTGTTAATGTTTTCCCAATAAATCCTAATTCCCTTAGCTTGGCTGTTATCTATGTCCTACTTGCAGTCATCCTTACTGGTAAAATCTCATTTCTCTATTGTCTTGTTGGCTTAGTTTTCAAAATATTTTCTGCTACTTTGTAAAATATAATATACTATATGGTTGTTATTTTTCTCCCTTAAGTGCCTGCATCCAAAATGCAACTCTCTCTTTAGTTTATTATCCACTACCCCCCTTCAACATAATTTCTTTCCACTCTAATTTGTAGTTTTCTGTTTATATTATGTTTATGAGCCTTAACTGTGAGGGTCTAAAGCATTCTTTTATAGCTGTTACTCTTAAACCACCTTGTTCTGTGGGGAGAAACAACATATCTCCCTTCTTCACTACTTCCTTACTTCACACACTGTCCAGCCAAGACCAGAATAGCTGGTCGAGAGGAAAAGGACAACATTTGCACCACACCACATGGAACACATAGCCCTCTGGAGCACACACCAGCACTGCCTTCACATAAAAACACAAACCACTAATTCACCTTCGTGGAGGCATTCAATAAAAATCTGCCCAAGCAGCAGAGACCTCCAAGGCAGAAATGCACTCAACCATCGCAACACTAATCATGAGACACATAACTCTCCTAAACAGTGTGTCACTCAACCAAAGTCCCTAAGGCAAAACAGCATGCCCAACACATTAGTCATAGGTGACTCAATAGTGAGGCACACTGATGTCCCACTCACTTGGTTGAATAAGGAGAAAGTAACAGTCAGCTGCCTGTCAGGTGCCAGGATCCAACACATAATGCACTCACTCAGGTCGCTCAACAACAGGTACAAATATGACTCTTGTCACTGTACATGTTGGTGTGAATGACCTGAGACTTACCTCCCTGGACTACATGAAAAGAGACATGGAGGAGCTCTCAGATTATGTAGCCCAGACGGGTAGCTTCCTACCATCACCCAGAATGATACCACAGTACAAGCAGAAAATTATTGCTTTCAACAATTGGCTAAGTTTCTGGTGTCATTCTAAAGAGATCCAGTATTTGTCTGCTTGGGATGACATAATTGACAGCCCTTGATGCTTTGCCAGAGATGGCCTGCATCTGTCTCCCCTGGCATCCAGATACTGGCCAAGGCTCTTGTCACCCCTATAGTGCCTTTCTTAGGTGGTGTTCCAAAGACCAAATTACCACCATAACAGCTACAAACAAATCCAATCTGAGGGTCATGTTGCCCAGTGCTAGAAGTCTAAATCTCAAAATGCACTCGCTCGAGGCACTCCTTAAAATGGGAAACATCGACATTTGTGCTGTAACAGAGACCTGGTTCAAGGCAGCAAGGCAGCAGAAAGCACACCTCCACTACAAGGCTATAACTCATTCCACACCTTTTGGCCCCAGAACTTGGACCAAAGCTCCAAAGGCGGTGGTGTTTCCATATTCATAAAGGATTTGCACACCTCCAGACTGGTAGCCCAACACAATGCATCAGAGATACTTCAGGTGCAGCTAACACTGGGTAAGACAGCAATTCAGGTTGTAGCCTGCTATAGGTCCCCAACCATGTCCCAAGACTCGCACTTCACATTACTAAGTACCCTGGAGAATATTGGGGTCCAACCTAACACTCTCTTACTAGGTGACCAACTATCCCTCCATTAACTGGGTAAACTACTCATGTACCAATACACTTGCCCAATGTTTCCTGGAGTTCACAATGGTACCTCCTATACCAAGCCAACAGATATTGCCAGTATACTGGCCGACAGATTCAGTGCCAACTTTACCCCCCCCCCCCCAAGGACCAATCACAATACCAGTAGATTGCCAGGCACCCAGTATTACTGCTGTACAGGTTAAAACAGCACTGTCCAAGGCCAAGAATACAGCTGCTATGGACCTGACAATATCCCTGGTTGTGTTTTACATGAACTACAGCGTGAACTGGCACCTCACTTGTGTGCCCTGTTCAATCACAGCCTCATCTCAGGCTTTGTCCCTGCCGAATGGCGCATGGCTACAGTCATCACTCTCCACAAAGGAGGAGCAACTACAGACCCTGGGAAGTATCACCCCATAATCCTGACGAGTCTGATATGCAAAGCTATGAAACACATCATCATGGACCTAATAAACAAAGATATAGGGAATCTCCAAACTTTGGATCCCACACAGTTTGGTTTTGTGAAGGGTAGATCATGCCTGCTCAACTTGGTCGACTTTTTTGAGTCAGTCACCAGAGCTGTGGATGAAGGCAAGGTAGTTTATACAGCCTACCTTGATCTGGCCAAGGCTTTTGATACCATTCCCCACTCAGGAATCATAGAAAAACTCACTAAGCTTGGCATCTACCCCATATCACTAGGTGGGTTGCAAATTGGCTCACAGATAGACCCCACAGTGTGAAAGTAGCTGACTCCAAGTCAGACTGTGGATTAGTCACGAGTGGAGTCCCACAGGGTTCAGTCCTGGGTGTTCTGTTTGGTATCTACTTCTCTGAAGTCCAGGCCAACACGAAGGGACTCTGGCTAACAAAGTTCACAGACGATTGCAAGTTGGGAGCTATTATTAACTACCAAAGTGATGTTGACATCCTACAGAATGGCATCACTGTGACCAACGACTGGTGTCAGAACCATGGCCTTAAGCTCAATGCCAAAAAAATTTGTCGGCATCCCTTTTGGGAAAAACCCGGTTCCCATCAATTACCACATTGATGGTAGTCCACTAAACACAGAAGGTGTTATAAGAGATCTGGGAACACAGGTTGACAGCAACCTCTTTTTTGACTACCACATTGCTACTGTGGACAGAAAGTCCTTCTATGTGGCACATCTCATTACTAAGGGTTTTGCATCCAGGAAGAAAGAGGTCATTGGCTCCCTCTACTCTTCCCTCATTAGGCCAATCATCGAGTACAATGCCCCATTTGGCATGTACCTCACTAGACACCTGCAACAACTGGAGAGGCTGCAAAAGTACCTCACAAAGAGGATCCTAGGCCTTAAACACTTGTCCTATATGGACAGACTCAAAAAACTCCAACTATTCTCTGTCTCATATCGCTTACTTAGAGGCAATCTCTGCTTGACTTACAAAGCCATGTCTGACCCAGCTCTGTTAGAAATGCTTCATCTAAAGAAATCACAATCCATCCGCAACACATGCTTCAGAGACCTAAATCTCATTACCCACAATTAACAGAACATGCTGATGGAACAGGTTCATAACCCAGAGACTGCCCATGCTATGGAACAGACTTCCCATACATGTCAAGCAGAGCACCTCATTGACCCTCTTCAAGAGAAATCTTGATGAGTGGATGGGTAACAGAAAATTAACTCTGGGAATAACTTCAGTGGCTCTACTGGACAGAGGCACTGGGAACTAAGGTCGGGCGGCACTATGCCAGGGTAATCCTATGGCTAGGCTTGTAAAGATCCCAGTGCCATTAGCCTAGTACACACCTGTGAACACCTATGAACCTAATTCTTTTCCCTGACTATCTCTCTAAATATATGATAAGCCTGTTTTTCCCTTCCTTCATATTGCAATTCCTATTTGTATTAGACTAACTTAGCTTTACTTCCTCTACAAACTGTCTAAAACTCTGTAAATATTAAACGATTATCATGTACCGTGTATCAATTCTTAACCAATGTTTTTATATTATGTCTAATGTGTTATAATTATTTAAACTGCAGATATTTTTCTTTTATTTTTTATTTATTTTTATTTAACATTTATTTATTTATTTATTTTTATATTTACATAAAAAATATATTTATATTTATATAAAAAATATATATTTATATAAAATATAAAATATTTTATTTTTGAAGATTATAAAATTATTGTCTTAAAATGTTTTGTAATAATTTGGAGCTTTTCTCCCCAGGCCTTCACTGAAAATGGGCTTCTACCATAGGATCATAGGAAGTTACTAGGCTACAGGCCCTGAAGCCCTTACAAGCCTAGTCAAGAATTTAGCCCATGTTCCAATAAGTCAGCACCCTATGCCACTGTCCAGCAGGGGCATAGGTGGGATCCCAGGGGTGTATTTTGTGCTCCCCATCCAGTTATCCAGGTTGTGCTTAAAATAATGAGGTAGTCTGCTTTACATGGAGAGGGAGTCTATTCCACAAAAGGGGGAGTCGGGGACATCCTATTGATGTCGCAGACCAGGTTGAGGTCTCACATGCGGGTTACTCGAGTGGAGCTTGACTTGCGGATATGCAGCAGTCCCATCAGGGCGAGGTCTGAGATTGCTCTATATGCCAGACAGCTGTCACCTCTGAGGAGTCTGTAGGAGACTGAGTAGAGGGACAGGGCTTTTAGCCTATCGGTTTAGGATAGATGTTTGAGGCCCTGGATTCTATGGGTGAGGAATCTCTGTGGTCTTTCCAGCTGCTGCATGTGATTTATGAAGTACATGCCAAAAGGGGCATTGTATTCAATAATCGTTCTTATAAGGGAAGAATTCAGGGATGTTATGACCACCTTGTCCCTGGATATGACACCCTTACTAATGAGGTGGGCCATGTAGAAAGCTTTCTGTACAACAGAGACAATATGGTGGTCAAAAGTCAGTTTGCCAGCAACCTGGGTTCCCAAGTCCCTCACGACTGATTGCGTACTTAGTGCCTTATTATCTGTGTGATCATTTGTGGGGACGTCATGATGATGCATTTTTTGACATTCAGTTTGAGACCATGTTTCTGGCACCAATCATTTGTGTGGGTGAGACCCTCTTGGAGAATGTTGACATCACTACCCAGTCAGACTTTCCCAGTAATCAAATGTCAATAAATAAATAAATAGATGTCCCAGTTAACTTCTGCCCTCTTTCTCTCCTAGATAAATATCTCCACTGGTGATAAAAAATATGCCTAACCTGTATAAAATATTAAATGGACTAGAAAAATTTTCACTGCTTATACCTTACTATGCATATCCATATACAAGAGCTTACAGCTTCTCAATTCTTATATTTTCTTTTGTTTAGTGTCCTCCTGCGTATCCTTAGCTGCCATAATAGAATTGTTTTTAATCCAGACACCTAAGTACTTCATCCCATTGTGTACCTGTAAATATGGGTATTGTTGAACCAGTTCATGTGTGGGAGCATTGTTTACCGCTGTAGCCTTTGTTTTATCTTCATTTATTTTATATCCTGAAAAAATTGAATCTATCTCAAAATGCTCCACAACTCTGAGATATCATTTTCTGTATTTATCAAGTAGAAAATAATGTCATCTACAAATACGGCTAGATTTTTCAGTACCATACCAGCTATAGCCTTGAATTTGTGAGTCATTTATCTTCTTTGTCAGTGGCTTTAAGTAGAAGGTAAACCACAAAGGAGAAAGAGGACACTCTTTCCTGAATCCTCTGTTCAAGCACAGCCCACATTGATTCTTGCCTCTGACCTTCCATATATCTTCCTCAGAAACCTCATTATTCTAGCAGGAAACACAAATGCTGCCCTACTTGCCCTACTCCTAAAATCCCAGCTAACTCTACCAAATGTCTTCCCTGCATCAAGACCCACCAACGATGATTCTGTCTGAATCATCACTGTTCTGGTAATGTTGTCAGATGTTTGCTACCCTCCATAAAACCATGTTGATGCATATCACACAGTTTTGGCAAAACCTTAGCCATTCTGTTGTTTAGTATAGAGACAAGCACTTTATAAAAAAATGAAACCGATCTATATGAAGTTGGATTTAAAGGGGTTTTGCCCTATATTGGTCATACAGCCACCACAGTTTTCTTCAGTGAGGCTGGTACTATTATCCCTCCTTTTAAAATATTAATAAATAAAACATCCAAATCTTTACCATTTTTTTCCTCCTAACTTTCTTTCTTCCACAGGAATACTATTTGTACTTCGATACTCCTCTGTTGATTGATTATACATCACAATTTTTATCTCATCTTTTCCCATCTTAGCCATTAGCTCTTGAGCCTCATCTTCCTCTAAACTTGACTTATGTAAGCCTTCCATAAATATTTCCATTTCTGCTTTTTCCTGGTTCCCCATTCTTTTGCTCTACACAAATGTTCATGGAATTTCCAAAATATCTGTAGTACGTCTATAGGTTGTCTATTTATTTTTCTAGTCATAGACTACCTAAGTTTAGCAACACCCCTTTCTGTTTACTGTTGCCTAGTCGTTTTTGTGCTTTGGATGTAGAAACTGAATACTTGCTTAACAGAAACCGTTCTAAACTTGTGCGTATTATCCAAATATAATACAATATAGTATAAAATCATGCAAATATAATGTTGTCTATGCCTGGCCTAGAAGGCATCTTCTAAGTTCACACTGATGGATTTGATGCATATCCACAAAACAAATATCAGAAATACCTGTTGCAAGCACTTAAACCTTATCTGTGACATAAACAGGACATGTTGGATGGTCAGGTATGTGTCTCAAAGATTACCTTTTCTCTGGGAACAAGTTTTCCATCCATGTTAAGCAAAGCTCATCCCCACACATATTGAAATGTAACACGGGTCAATGGATGTGAAATCACAAATTTACCCCCTTGGTTTGGCTCCTAGTTCTCTAATGGACAGAGGAGTCTGTGAATGTTTGACATGAGCAAACCTATATTATAACTCATAAAATTCCTTGGGGTATTGACACATCAACAATATTTTGGCAAATTTAGGGTGAGCTTGGGTAGATTTAAAATAGTTCTTGGGTTGATAGTCTAGTAGCTGGATAACCTATGAACCTATAAATACTGTTTTATTTTCCCTTAGGACTTAACAGTTTCCTTTTTTGTTCCCTAAGAACTGGAAGGTTTTATTTAACAGTATTTTAAAAGAAGGGACAGTACCAGCATCTTGGAAGAATTCTTACTTCTAGACATGTCTAAAGCTGTTATTTCTCCTTGAATGTCCTCATTAGGTCTCTGTCAACCCATCATTCTACAGTTCAAAATCTACCTATCCAAGAGCTATCAGTCAGTAAAATGGCTCTCCACCTTCTGTCCATACCTCCCAGTCACCACTGGTATACCTCAGTGCTCTATCCTTGGTCCTCTCCTCTTTAACATTCTCACCAATACCCTCCTCACATCCACACAACAAGCCTCCCTAATACCATATGCATATGATTGTACACTCATTTGTACACCTGACAACATGACACACCTCAAAAAATACCCAGAAAGCTTTAACATCCACTAAAACATGGCTTTGTAAGTCACAACTCATGTGCAATACTAAAAAGAACAAACTACTACTTTTTCCCCAAATCCCTCTCCCATGAAAAAACAAAATTTAAAGTCCTCTGTCTTGATAATATAACCATTGAAGTCACTTCTCATAGCTAATTATTGAGGATGATAATGAATGATAATATTAAATTTGACCTGCATTTACAAAATTGCAGAACAAAAACTCATCAAAAACTATGGATGCTTTATAGAACTAAAAACTTTCTCACCGACACAACTAAAGCAACACTGGCCACTACTTATCTCCTGCCCACACATTTTTATGGTGCTCCCATCCTTACTAACCTTCAGGCATCACAAAAATCAAAACTTATGCCATTGTGTAACAAAGCTGCTAAATTTGTAGTAAATACACCTTTCAGAACCCACCATTGTATAGCACTAAAAAGTCTAATTTGGGTGGAAATACCCCATCAACTAACAGATTCACAACTTCTTACCATTTGTAAATTATCCAGAATCCATCTGCTTGTCCAGCACTAAATAACATTCTACAAAACTATGTTGCCATTGGGACATTATGCTGCATTGACCAAACATTCCTGTCTGTCCACAAACCTGTCAAATCTGCTGGGGGTTGTCTGTACTCATGCAATGCTGCTAAGGCCTGGAACTCCTTATCTGTATCTATCAGGTCAGTATCTTCCCTCCTATCCTTCAAAAGCATTCAGGAAGACTTCCTAGGCAAAAGCTGGCTCTGTTCTTGCTCATCCCCAGTATAAATTATATCCCTAAATATGAACAAGACCTATGCATACGTCACATCTCCTTAGTCTCCCTTCTTCACTCACTTCCTGACTTCTATCAATTTCTTTCCCAACGGCTTTCTCTCTAAATATACCACAAACCTGCTTTCCTCGCACTTTGTATTGCAATTTCTATTTGTATTATACTAACTTAAGTTTAATATCTCTATAAACTGGCTAAGATTTATCTATTAAATTATTGGCATATAACTTGCATCTATTCTTAATCAGTATTTTCATATTGTCTAATTTGGTATAATTATTTAAACTATAGTTATTTTTTGTATTATTTTAAAGACTATATAAGTTATTGTCCTTAAAATATTTTGTAATACTTTGGAGCTTTTCTCTCCAGGCTTGTACTCAGTCAGACATTCTCTGTAATCAAATATCAGTAAATTAATAAATGAATAAATAAATAAGTTTTCCGTTCTTCTGATTTCCAGTATACTTTTAAATTCCATTCTCGATTTTGCCACTCCTTTGCTATCCATTCACGAGATATTTACATATTCCCTAATTGAACTGTTTCCACCATCCGTTCCTTACAATCCTCTCTTTTTAACAGGTGAGTCAGGAAGCACCAGTGTCTCATTTTTGATTGATTACACTGCATATTTATATTAGTCTTTATTGGTGCATGATCTGAAATAATTACTATTTGTGTTCCAGAACTTTCAATTAAATACCCATGCTTCTGTGAAATATAATTTCTGTCTTGTCTAATCCAACTACTGTACCATAGGATCATAGGATCATAGGAGGTTACTAGGCTAATGGCCCTGGGGCCCTTACAAGCCTAGCCAAGAGTTTATCCCCCAAAAGAAACCTCAGTCAATGCCTGTTGCTTCTGTCAATGAGGGACACAGGTGGAACTCCTGGGACATATTTGTAGTTTCCCATCCACTCATCAAGGCTGCACTTGATGAGGGTCAGCAAGGTGCTCTGTATGCCATGTATGGGAAGTCTATTCCAGAGACCGGGCAGCATCTGGGAGACAAACCCATCTCACCAGCAGGTTTTGTTAATGTCAGATATTAGGTTCAGGCCTTTTGAGCAGGTAGTGCATGAGGAGTTAGATTTACAGATATGGAGCATCTCTAGTAGGGCAGGGTCCGAGATTGCCTTGTAGGCGAGACACAGATCACCCCTGAGCAATCTGTAAGATACCGAGTAGAGTGATAGTGATTTAAACAAGTCTGCATAGGACAGGTGTTGGAGGCCATGGATTCTCTTTGTGAGGTATTTTAGTGGCCTTTCCAGTTGGTGCAGATGTTTGAAGAGGTGCATGCCTAACTGGGTGTTATACTCAATTATTGGTTTAATGAGGGAGGAGTATAGAGAGGTAATAGCCTCTTTTTTCTGGATGCAATCCCTCTACTTATGAGATGAACCAAATAAAAAGCTTTTCTGACCACTGCTGCTACATGATGGTTGAATGTGAGGTTGTTATCAACCTGAGTGCCCAGGTCTCTCACCACAGGTGGTATGCTTAGAGGGTTGCCATTGATGTGGTAATCAGTAGAGGTCGTATTTTTGCCAAATGGTATGATGATACATTTTTTTGCATTCAGCTTGAGGCCGTGACTTTGGCACCAGTCATTAGTTGCTGTGAGACCCTCTTACAGTAAGTTAACATTGTTTGGGGATTCATTGACAGCACCCAACTTACAGTCATCGGCAAATTTGGTTAGCCACAGGCCTTTTGTTTTTGCCTGTATCTCCAAGAAATAGATGCTAAACAGTAGGAGTCCCAGGACAGATCCCTGGGGAACTCCACTAATGACAGGTCTGCTATCGGAGGTGGAGGTGCCTATTTTGACTTTGAGGGTCCTGTCGGTGAGCCATTTGGCCACCCACTTGATGAGATAGGGATTTATGCCAAGCTGTGTTAGCTTTTCAATGATGCCCGAGTGGGGGATTGTGTCAAAGGCCTTGGCTAAGTCAAGGTAAGATGTAGGTACTGACTTTCCCTCATCCAGGGCCTTGGTGACAGTCTCAAAGAAGTCAACCAGGTTCAACAAGCAAGATCTGCCCTTGACGAATCCAAACTGGGTGGGGTCAAGTGCTTGGAGATTGTCTATGTCCTTGTTTATGAGATCTATAATAATATGCTCCATGACTTTACAAATCACACTTGTCAAGCTAATGGGGCAATAATTTTCATGGTCAGTAGTGGCACCACCTTTGTGCAAGGGGATGACAATGGCGGTTCTCCACTCTGCTGGAATGAAGCCAGTACTTAGGCTGTGGTTGAATAGGGTGCTCAATGACAAAGCGAGTTCTTGCTAGAGATGGTGCAGATGCATCCTGGGATACTATCAGGTACCATGGAAGCTGTGTTTTTTGCCTTGGATAGGGCCTGATCTACAGAGATGTGAGGTGCAGGATAAGTATCGGGGATGTCGAAAGGGCCTTTGGGGGGGACAGGGGGGTGATGCTTGCACTGAACCTATCTGCTAGAAGGTTGGCAAAGTCAACAGGATCAGTGTATGTGGTGCTGTTAAGTAGTAATTCGGAACAAACCTGGGCTGTGCCATGGAGGTCACTAACGTAACTGAAGCAGATGTTATGGTGTCCCTTTGTTATGGAGGCTAGTTTCGATTCATATTTGGCCTTGGAGGTTTTCACTTGTGATTTAATTTGCATATTAAGGCTAAGGAAGGAGTTTTTCCAATTTAGAATGTGTTCCCTTTTATCCTTGGACAACAGTTTCTTCCTTTTGTTGTAAAGCCTGTTGATAGAGAATGTCCACCAAACAGGTTTGTATTTCCTTGAGGAGCAGGTTTTAGTTCTATTGGGTATGTCTGAGTCCATGCAGTTGTATAGGTGCTTGTAAACTGCATTGGAGTACTTTTCAGCATAGTTGTTTGCATCCTCTGGGGGGGGGGCAGTGTTGTGAAGCTACAGATACTCTCCCTTAGGAGGTTGTAGTCAGCTTTTGAGAAGTTTTTAGCTTGATTTCATCTGGGGGTTGGGTAGGATAGAAACTTCGAATGAGACAGTCTGATGATCTGATCTAACTAGGGAAAGACATACTATGGGAGTGGTGCAGCAGTCCCCCATGTTGATGAGAACCAAGTCCAGAAAGTTATCTCCCCCTGTGGGGGATGAGACAAGCTGGTCTAGTGCATCAGAACTGATGAAGTTGAGGAATCATTGAGACAGTGCATTACTGCAAGAATAGTTCACCCAGTCTATGGTGGAGTAGTTGAAGTCACCAAGGATCAGGGTGTTAGGGGGTACCTTGATGGAGTCTAGTAGATCCAGGTAAGAGGAGTGGGTGTCTTGAGTCATGGAGGGGGGTCTATAGCTAGCTGTAACTTGGATGGGTGTCTTGCCAACTGTCAGTTGTACCTGGAGTAGTTCCAGTGCATCATGCTGACAAACCAGTCTGGAGGTGTGCCTGTTCTTAATGAAGATAGAGACTCCACCACCCTTAGTCCTCCCGACCTGATTTTGGGGTCAGAATGTGTGGAATGAGGTATAACCTGATAAATTAGGGGTGCTCTCCGCAGCCCTGAACCAAGTTTCTGTGACTGCACAGATATCAGCATCGCCCAGTGCAGGGAGGGCTTCCAGTGAGTCCATTTTCAGGTTTAGGCTCCTAGAGTTAAGCAGCATGACCTTCAGTTTGCTTTTTGACAGCTCTTTTATGTTGGAAGGTTTGTCTTTGGGACATTGCCTAAAAAAGGCACAATGGGGGAGGTGAGAGCCTTGGCCAGGATCTGGAAACCCTGTGGTGACACATGAAGGCCGTCTCTGGCAAAGCATCAAGGCCTGTCGATCATGTCATCCCAGGCAGACAGATACTGGACCCCCTTGGAATGACACCAGAAACTAAGCCAATTGTTGAAGTTAATTATTTTTTGTTGGTATTGTGGTATCATTCTTGGTGAAGGTAGGATGCTGCTTTGGGCTAGGGTCATACCTGCCTGTAATACATGCTTCGAGAGTTCAGTCATGTCTCTCTTCATATAGTCCAGGAAGGTACATCTTAAGTCATTCACACCAACATGTACAATGACAGAGTCATAGCTGTACTTGTTGTGCAGCGACTTAAGTGCGTGCATGATGTGGTGGATTCTGGCACCAGACAGACAACTGACAGTGACCTTCTCCTTGTTGAGCCTGGTGAGGGGGACATCGCTGTGTCTCACAACTGAGTCATCAATGACTAATGCAGTGGTTCCAGGACTTTTTCAATTCTTGGCCCCCTTGTTGAATCCAGGTTTTCCCTAGGCACCACCTCCCATCAAATTCTAACAAGTATACTTTGAGAAATAATAATTTTTTTTAATTAAAAGGGTTAGGTAAGTAAAAATAAATAACACACGTATTTAAGATCACAAAAACAGTAATTGTAATTGAAGAATTAATAACACAGGTATTTAAGATCACAAAAACATACATTTCAATTCAACTGTCCAGAATTTCGTAAAATGTCCAGATTTGTATATTTGGTCTACTTCGGATCAAAGTTATAGTATTTCTAATGATTGCAGTCTTCACTTCATAGACACGGGGTACGGGGTTGATTATGACCTTCAGGTTATTAATCTTTTGAGCAGATCATTAACAATCAAGGGTACATTTCCATTATCGGGGCAACAGTTTGGTCTGCCGATGCTGCTGAAAGCAGCTAACCCTAAGTAAAGTACGGCTACACCTAAAGTTTGGGAAAATGCAAGTGAGCCTCCTACTGCATGTTACCAGTAAGTGAAAAGATGATTTCTTGATTGGGTACTTTCCTGTTACCGAGACAACAGTTTGGTGTGCCGATGCTGCTGCAGACGTGACACTGAGGTGGGGACCTAGTAAAGCCGTGACATATTGCACTGCACTTCATGAACATGGAGAAGTACTTACAGAAATATTTCAGCTTTGTTTGGCAGCACTGCAACTGTGACCTGTTTTTTTTGGAAATGCTGTAGCTTGACATCTGTCAGAAGCAGTGAAAATGGTTGTAGTCACTCTGCTAGTTGGAGAGGTTGTACATAGCTGGTGAGCAGCTTTACAGTAGCATTTCAGGTTCCAAGCATTGTCCAGTCCTTTAGTTTTATTGGCATTTATGTACAATTGACAACAGTGATCAGAAACTTAATTGTAGAAGGACATTTCATATATCACCAAGACGCAGTCCTCAAACTACATTCCTCCAGGTCTGCAGCAGCTTTGTCAGACCAAGCTGTTGCCACGACAAGTCCCCAATCTTTAGAAACATCCCTGATTTTTCTCTCAACTTTAATTCTGTCCTCTCAATCCCTCCCCAAACTGGTGACTTTTGGACAAAAGAGGAACGGCGATGCCCGCATATCTCCTCACTGTCCCCGATCTTCAGAGACTATACCTTCCGTAATCGTTTATATTATCAGATAGAATTATTTTCAAATAAACCAAAATTACCAGTAAGGTAGCAAAGATAAAAAACCTGCCTCCACAGTACAGTTACGACTTCTGTTTACTACCTGTTGGTTATCAGACTCCTTACTTTGTACTCCAGCACTCCTTGCTTTGGCCGACAGTCTTAGCATCACCTTACCTCGTTTGTTTTCAGTCCCATCCTTTCTAGCAACAGCCAGTTCCTGTGCGTTTTTTACCTCCAAATACTCCTGCTTTCTAGTCATCATATCCACTGTCTTCCGAAGTCTATGAATCGCTTCTTGAGGAGTTGGACCACCTTTGTGTTTAGAGTAACTAGATCCTCCTTTGAGCATCTTTGTAAGCATACTCAGGTTAGTTAATGTAGCCTTCCTCTCACAAGATATTAAGCAATGTATGTAATCTTTTTCAAAAACTCATAAACTGCAGACAAATCGGTAGGCAAACTTCCTTTGAAATAATGTCACAGCTTTACTAGGTCCCCTCCTCAGTGTCACATCTACAGCAGTTTCACTGGACCAAACTGTTGCCCCGGTAACGGAAAAGTACCCAATCAAGAAATCATCTTTTCACTTACGGGTAACATGCAGTAGGTGGCTCACTTGCATTTCCCCAAACCTTAGGTGTAGCCGTACTTTACTTAGGGTTAGCTGCTCTCCTCCTGTGTAGCCTACTAGAGGAAGCACTAGACAGATTGTTTATTTTTGGAAAAGCCAGGAACTTTCTGGCAAGACACACATTTAGCTGTACATTACTTGAAGAAATTTCTCTGTAGCGATTACTTTGTTCTGCAACAAGCTAGCAATATAATGCCCACCTATGCTAATCTTGTAATGTCAATATGGGAATAACTGCATGTATCCGATTCACTATACACTTCAAAAAATATTTGTTATAGCTGCTTCATTGATGAAATGTATTTTCCCTTTCTGAAGGTTAACCATGGAAGAGGTTTTTGTTATCATCATTATTATTATATCGACCCACTTTCAGCATTGAAATGAAATTTTATTACCATTAATTATTTGGACAATCCAGTATAAACTCACTTTTTTTATATCAGGGCATTGAAGTTCACAACAGAAGGTAAACTTCTTTCTGGGTAGAAACTGGCACTTGCATATCACATGGAAAGCCAGACAAAAAGTGGGGACTCAAAGAAAGAACCCTTCCTTTTGCCCCCCTTAATGAAGAGGAATTATTAGTAAAAATAAAACAACAAGTCTAACTTTGATGGCCAGGTACCTACAATTCTTATGGTATTTAAACACAGAGGAAACACTTGAATGTTCTTAAGAGGAATGAACATATTCAGAAAGTGGTTGGTCCTACAGTTTGCTTTTCTTTTAATAAGCATGCAACCTTAAGAATAATTTTAAGAGTAAAACCATCACTAGAACTCAGACTAGGAAAACCACAAAGGACACAGGACAACCTTCTGTTTTGGTTGCAAGCAAAAATGTACATGTATGGCAAGATGCCCTATTCAGGTAAACAAATTCACTGATAGGGCTGTTGATGCTGTCACCAGGTAAATGTAGTTTTCCATAACCAATCTGTCTTTTTAACTGCTTTTATAATGGGAAAACATCTAGCTCCTTGAGGTCTAGGGGTGCTGAACATGTAAGCATTATCAAGTAAAAGAATATTTTCAACAATAACCATAGTAAGCAGTGCATAGGTTTCAAAAGCTTTATTAATTTTTTTTTAATTTTTTAGAAGAATCACAGGAGATACAGGTGGGGAGTCATGCTTGAAAATAGTAGGCTTATGTGGCAGATTTGGTTTAAATGCTTTTACTTTTCCTGGACTGAATGAAATTATTAACATTAGCAGTTTCCTTAAGACGAGACAACTGCAGTATTCAGTAATCATTTCTAACATGCTTGTAACTTGAAGCTCATATTTTTTGTTCCCCAGGGTTCTTTAGCTTGACTATCAGTTGGCTGGTTCTCCCTCCCATGGTTCTCATCTTCCACCCAGTGCTGCCTGGTGAGAGAGGAATGATGTCTGGGAAACAGACTCACACCACTATTATCCACCAAACATGTTAAGGCTCATTCTTAATAACCCAGATAAGGTACAGAGCACAGCCAGAATAGGCAGTGTCACATACTTTCTGGCATTGTCACATACTATGATCAGTGTGCCAGGGCTTCTTCCTGATCCCTACTATAATTTATTTTAAGGTGGAGCCACGTTTGTATGGCCTAAAATGCAGCCTTATACTTCTGCTATTACTAAGACACCTTAACACAACAGGCTGCCACAAGAGATGTGATTGGTCAATCGTCAACTGCTGCTTCCTCCAATGATGATACATGCAGTGATGAATGTTTGGTAGCCAAGCGAAAAGCTAATGCTTCCCCTGTTGTGGAGGATGTTGATGGAATTAATGGAGTCCAGAGCAGTAGAAAGAAGGGGATTACAGCCTTTTCAGAACATGTAGGTGACATAGAACAGCGAAATAAGTCAAATGGAGCTGTATCTACGATGGTACAGGATTCTACACAGCTACATGAACTTTAGTTTTTTCGCACACTTCCTATCTGATTGAACCCATCACATTTGATGGCAGGAGACTACAAGGTGCACAGCAGAGGTCGAATGAGGGGAAAATATTGCCAAGACACTCCAACCAGAGCATGGCAGGGTTGGAAGAAATGCCTAAATAATCCTTGATATGGAATATTTTATCAAGGGTTTTGAGTGCTGCAGAGACTATAATACTATAACCTTTAGTGCAGCCGCAAAATAAATCGCAAACTAATAAGCTTAGTAACTAAGCTTATTAGTTTGTGGTTTATTTTGTGGCTAAGCTTATTAGTTCGCAGCACCCCTGTGAGGAAGCCGTGGCTCCCCAGGGTGACACTTTGGGAACCCCTGGACCAGTGTATTTGGTTTATTGTTATGTCTTGTGAGCTGTGATGGTTTATTGTTTTGGCTTATGTGCTGTGTTTGTGAGACACTGGTGTGTTGCCTGCTGTCTGTGGTGATGTGTTTGGAGTTGTGTGTGGAATATTTGTATTCCTCAAGGAATAATATGTAAATGATGTATCAGTTCCTGCTAATAATTTCACATCTTCCATTTCTAATATTCGTGTATATTTCTTTTAGAAATCTACCTTCTTTTGTTATATTTTCCCTTTTGGGTTTCCTGATACATCTTCTTTATTACATATCAGGTTCCAATCCCCAATCCCTACCCCATGAATAATATTCCCTGCTTGAATACTTCAATACTTCTCTTAAGCTCCTTAATAGTAGTTTTAGGGGAAATATAAATACATGCAAGTGTAATCCTCCCAGTCAGTAACTTTTATTACCACAAAACTACAATTGTTGCCTTTCTTGTCCTCCCCTTTCACTATGGGTACCCCTCTCAATCTCACCATTATTTAGTCCCAGTTTCACAGACATATACTATAAAAAAAATAAAAGAGTAGTGAACTATATTAAAAAATGCAAATTGCAAAGAGCTATGGTACAGGAGACACATTGGAAAGAATTGAACCTGTGAATTTGATAAAGAAAGGATTTCAGAATGGTTATTCAGCGGAATGCACGTGAGAAAGGAAAAGAGGATCTCCAGTAGTAATACAAGAGGGTAAAAAAGATAATGATGGCATATTTGTAGTAATAAGGAGTTACTAGCAGGGGAGGAGGATTACACTGGCATGTATTTATATTCCACTTAAAACTACTACAGTGGAGCTTAAACTGCCATAATGGAGCTTAAGAAAATTCTGGGAGAAATAATCAGCTTTCAGAAAGGAATATTACTTATAGGTGGGGAAGTGAATTTGATTTGCAGCAATGACGATGTGTCTGGGAGACTAGAAGGGAAAATATAACAAAAGACGGTAGATTTTTGAAGAAATTTGCGAAAACATTTGGTATGGAAGATGTGAATTTACATGTTATTCCCCAAGGTTCAAAAACTGGACTGGGCTAGACAGAAATTATATTTCACTGGAACATGTGCATTTAATTGAAAGTTTTAATATGCATCGAATAACTATTTCAGACCATGTGGCAATAATAACTAAAATAAAAATGCAGGATAAAGAAATAAAAATGAGACACTGGTGCTTTGTCACATATTTGTTAAAAACAGGGGAATTTAAAGCATGGATATTCAGGAGTTATTAGAGAAGATGTAAATTTCTTCTGAAAATATGGTTAGGGAGTGTGATAGATTTAAAGTGGAGTTTAAAAATAGGGTAGAAATAAAAGAAAAAAGATATGGTTAAGGAGTAACACGAAGAGGTGAATCTCACAAAACAAGAAGAGGTGTGACTGCTGAGCGCTAAGGAGAAAATAAGGGAGTATTTGGATAATATGCATGAGTTTTGAAAGCTTGCTGTTAAGCAACTATTTTTGATAATAACTCCAGATCATAAAACCTTTTAGCAAGAAAAATGACCAGAATCCTGTAGAGGTATTAGAAATATTTCAGAGATTTTATGAAAATCAGTATAAAGCAGAGAAAAGTGGAAATTAAAAAAATACAAATGGAAAGGTTTATGGAAGAATTAAACATGCCAATGTTCTAGGTAGATGAGGCTCAATTACTAACAGTTAGGATAGGAGGAGATGAGATAAAAATTGGGATGTATAATGAACCTACAGGAAAGTCCCCAGGAATAGGTGGTATTCCTCTGGAGGTTTGGAAGCTAGGATGGAAGAAAGTGATAAAGATCTGGAAGCTTTTGTTTAACAGTATTTTATGAGGATGAGAAACACCAACATCTTGGATGAAAACAGTGGTAGCTGTAATACCTAAAGATGTTAAAGACCCATCAGATCCAGCTTCATGTAGGCCGATTTTGATTCTAAACCATGATTATAACGTGTTTATGTCTATAATGACATTCTCTCCCTCAAAAGCTTCCCCTCTTGATAAAAACTCATCCCAAATTATTAGCCACAACAACTCTACTATAGAGGTTGTTCCCTTCGCTAAACTACTTGGGGTTACTATTGATGAACACCTAAAATTCGACACTCACATCCAGCAAAACATTAGGAAAACCCATATAAAACTTGGTATGCTATACAAAAACTTTCACTTTCTCTCTCCTTCCACCAGACAAACTCTTGCCACTACCTATCTACTCCCCTCACTAATGTATGGCGCCCCTCTACTAACAAACTTATCTGTCTGTCTCTCCTCCAAATTGGAAGTCTCTTATAATAAGATTTCTAAATTTGCAACCAAAGCCAAACTCTTCTCCCATTGTTGTACTGCCCTTCATTTGTTAAATTGGCTTGAACTCTCCAACCATCTAGACTATCTCCAAATTACTACAGCCCACAGACTAATTTTTCAACCTACTAAGTGCCCAGTACTAACCAATATCCTTCAACCTTACACCCCTCAGAGAACTCTAAGATCTACTCCCCAAAACCTAATTACTGTCCGCAAACGCAATCGTCCTGATGGTCAACTTCTTCTATCCTTTTTCTTAGCTAAAAAATTGAATTCTCTTCCTTCTTCTCTAAGGACTTGTGAAAACTTTGAAAACTTTAAAATTCAGCTACATTCCTACCTTTCCTCTAACAAGAACTGCAACTGCACTCTCCCCACTGAGCCTAATAATCAATCCACCTCTTAACCTCCTAACTCTGAGTACAAGCTAACCTAACATAAATGTACATATTGTAAATAACATAATTGTACGTATTATAAATAACCCATCCCACCTTTGTTTCTCTCTTTTCTTTCTAAGTCTTTATTCTCCCTCTCAATTAAGTTACCACTGCCATCCTAAATATTTAGATGCTATGTAACCAGAGAATTCATTCCTGTTCTCTAGCATGAAATGAAATTGTAATTGTGTCTTCTTTACTATGATTGTATATGTAACCAAACTATGTAATGCGGAGCTTTTCTCCCCAGGCCTCCACTAAAAATGGACTCCCTGAGCCCAGTGGATCTCCCCGGTCATCAAACTGGAAATAAAATAAAATAAAATAAAATAAATAATGGCTAAAAGAATGTTAAAAGTGATGGCAAAATTGATAGATATAGATCAGTCTGGTTTTGTGGTGGGGAGGCAAACATCTGACAACATTAACAGAGCAAAGATGATCCAGAGGGAAGCAGAATGTAAGAAGAATACGATTGTTATTAGTGGGTCTTGATGCAGAGAAATCATTTGACAGAGTAAGCTGGGATTTCATGAATAGGGCAATGGAGGCATTTGTATTTCCTGATACCATAATAAGGTTGATTAGGAGGATATATGAGGGATCAAAGGCAAACATTAAAGTGGGGGGGTTACTCTCTGATAAATCTGTTTGAGCTGATGAAGCTGACAGGGGTGTCCTCTTTCCCCCTTTGTTATTTGCATTATATTTAGAACCACTGGCAAAGAAAATAAGGAACTCAGAAATTCAAAGATATAATTGGTATAGTAGTCAAGAAAAATTGGCATTATTTGCAGATGATATTACTTTACACCTGATAACACTAAAAATTGCCTTTATTTGCAGATGATATTACGTTATACCTGATAAAACTCGAAAAGAGCATTTCAGAGTTTGTGGAACATCTTGAAACAGTTTTAAGTCTTTTCAGGATACAAAATTAATGAAGCTAAAACAAAGGCAATAGCTGTAAACTGTGTACCCACACATGAATTGGATCAGCAATATCCGTGTTTATGCGGACATGAGAAGATGAAGTAGTTAGGAGTAGGGATTGAAAGGATTGTATTTTGGCAGCTAAGAATATGTGAGAAGAGACTAAAAGGATAATTCAAAAACTGAGACTTTTGAAGCTCTGTTTTATGGATATCGTTAGCAAGATACAAGCAGTGAAAATGCTTTTAGTCTCTTTAGTTTTATACTCAGGTCAGGTATATTTTTATCAGTGAGAGGAGAAGTTGGATAGCAATTAATAAAGAGTTGAAGGTTTTTTTATCTGGGAGGGGAAGATGGCAAGAGTCAAGTGGGATAAATTGGTCTTTCCAATTGAACAAGGTAGTTTGGGATTACCTGACTTGAAAGGGTATTTCAGAGCTACACAGTTAATGCTCCTATACATAGTACAAGCAGGAAACTATAACTCAAAGTGGAAACGGATGATGATGAAATAGGGGGAAGCTCAAGAAACAAGGAGAGACTGGGATTTTGGATGCAGATCCTTAAGGAGAATAACAATAACCATGCTAAATATTGTATTTATAAAGTAGCAGATACTATTCTAAGAACTATGCTAATATGGAGATGAAGAAAAGAATTTTTGCCGATAGGGATGACTGTAATTAGGGCTACAGAGAACAGAAGATAAGGGGCAGTAATTTACTGGAGAAAACTGGTAAAGGAGCCAAGGTATTCAGAGGAAATAATTAGAGGGAAAGGTAATAGACTGGGAAGAGGCCAAGAGTTCATTTGGACTGCAGGCTAGAGATTGCCTTCAGGTGTTGAGATCAGAGTATAGACAAAAAGAAAGAAACAGAGGGATCCTAAGTGAAAGACTAGCACTAGTGGAGTTTTTAGTTGAATCTAGAACAGAAGCACCTATTAAAAAAGGGATAATTAGTAGGGCATATAAAATATTGCATAACTATAAGAATCAAACAGAGGAGGTTAGAGAGGTTTGGGAAAGGAGACTGGGTAAGTAAATCACAAAGAAATAATGGGAGGATATATGTATGGCTCCCAAAAATACAACAATGTCTAGAAAATTTAGGATCTTTGCTTGAAAGTGTTAGCAAAGGTATTTTATACCCCTAGCAGACTCAAAAGAATTTTCCCTGAGGTAGATTATAAATGTTGGAGGTGTGTTAGTGAAGAAAGAGGCAATTGGAAACAAATTTTTTGAGAATGTAATGAGCTTGCAGACTTTAAAAACTCCCTGCAGACTGCTCTAACTGAAATATTGACTGAGTCACTTGGTGTATCTAAGGAAATGTTTTTTGAGCTATGATACAAAATCAAAATTGCCTAGACGTAATAAGGCCTTGCTGAGTTTAATTCTGGTGGCTGCCAAAAAAGCTGTTACTAGAAAATGGAAATCAAAGTCTAAACCAACTATACTTGAATCAGTAAATATAGTAACAGAGGTAAAATAACTGGAAGGGGGATCTTTAGAAAAGGGTAGGAGCAAATTAAATAGAAAAAAAATGGATATTGTAGAAGCAATACATGCTGAATAATGTTTCGAAGTTGCCCTTAGAGGATTTTACAAGTTGTCTTATTTGCTAGTTCAAGCAGAGGAGGGTGTTCTTCCAGTGCTGGGACCTCTCTTTTTATTCTTAGACAGTAACTTCTTCCTCTTGTTGTATAACTTATTAATGCTAGATGTCCACCAGGGAGGCTTGTTTTTTTCTTGAGGATCTTGAAGTAATCCTATCAGGTACAGTTGTGTCAGTACATTTGTATAAGTGTTTGCACAAGACATTTCTGTATACCTTAGTATAGTTGTCAATGCCATCTGTGGTAACAGGAGCTTGGAAATTACTTACAACATCCATTAGGAGGATATAATTAGGTTTGGTGACATTTTTTTAGCCTAAGAGAGGTTCAGGTGTTACTGCTCCTTTAAATGTGACTGATTTGTGATCAGATTTAATCCGCGAGTGTCCTATACCTGTGGTGGTGCAATGGTCACCCATGTTGGTGAGGAACAGGTCAAAAATATTTGAGCCCCTTGTGGGGTTGCATACTATTTGTTCCAGGGCATTAATGTTAACAAAGTCCAGGAACATTTCTGCAAGCATGTTGGTACTTGTATAAGTTTCCCAATCAATGGAGGACTTCTGCAAGCATGTTGGTACTTGTATAAGTTTCCCAATCAATGGAGGGATAATTAAAATCACCCATGACTAGAGTGTTTGGTTGTAATTTGATTGACTCAAGTAGGTCCAAATAAGCAGAGTGGGTATCTTGGTTCATTGAAGGGGGCCTATAGCTAATGATGGCTTGAAGGAAGGTCTTACTCACAGTTAGGTAACTCCATGGAGTTTTCCTGTCTAACCAGTCTAGAGGTGTATTTATCTTTGATGAAGGTAAACACTCCTCCTCCTCCTTTGGTTCTCACACATTCATTTTACAGTCTAAAAGTGTGAAAGGCATTGTATCCTTGCAAAGCCGAGGTACTCTCTGTGTCACTGAACCAAGTTTCTGTGACTTCACAGACGTCAACATCCTCCAGGGAGAGGAGTGCTTCCAGATGGTGCAGTTTCTGATTTAATCTCCTAGTGTTTAGCAGCATAACATTTAATTTATTTGTGAATGATATCTTCATGTCAGAAATTTTGCTGTTGAAACCTTGCCTAAAAAAAGGCACTATGGGGAGGCAAGTGCCTTAGCCATTAACCAAAAGCCTAGAGGTAACAGGTAAAGACCATGTCTGGCAAAGCACCGTGGTCTTATCAACCACGTCATCCCAAGCTGACAGGAACTGGATCCCCTTAGAATGACACCAGAAAATAAGCCAATTGTTGAAGTAAATCATTTTTTTTGTTTATATTGTGGTATCATCCTAGGTGAGGGTAGAATGCTGCTCAAGGCTAGAGTCATAATTGCCTGAGACACATATTCGTAGAGCTCAATCATATCTGTCTTCATATAGTCCGGTGAGGTATGTCTCAAGTCATTCACACCAACATGAACTATGATGGAGTCATAATGGTAGTTGTTGAGAGACTTGAGTGCATGTGTGATCTTACAGATCCTGCCACCCGATAGATTGTTAACTGTAACCTTCTCCTTGTCCAGCCTGGTGAGTGCAACATCCCAGATACATTGCAGTCCAAAGGAAAAAAATACATTCCTACTTTTACATCTTGGGCATTTATAGCAATCACTGGTAAGACTCCTTCTCCACCTCATATTTAAAGTACTTCTGCACACTGCACAGAATTACTTCACAGTGTAACATTCAGGTGATTTCAAGAAATGCACACATATTACTCAGAGAGAAAAAATAACTTCTTTACTTGGTTACATCTTCAGTTCCATCATTATCCTTCTAAACATTAATGACAAAGTGGGAATTATACTTTAGGGTTTACCAAGCTGTTTAACGTAGTCCACAAACTTCCAATCTTTCTTCGATTTTTTTTTCTTGTTTCCTACTTTTTGCAGAATCATAGTTCTCGTGTCCAAACAGTATCGTATGGAAATGTTACTTTTCAGTTCATCTGCTTATTGCCTCCTTTTAGATTCTTGTCGGCTCCTTTTTCATCATCTGAACCATGCAATACAAATCTTTCATTCAAGTCCAAGGTACTCCTGTTTTTTCTAGTCATCTCTTGTGCTTTTTTTCTACCACTTAATTGTTTTAATTTTCATTTGGAACACTGGAAAATGTTTTACTTGCCAATTATGTCTATGGGCAATGCCATTGTCTGAGGAATGAGAAGCAGAATTCCTTTCAATGTGAGAGCTCACTTTTTGCCATTTAAACCTTTTTTTATTTCCATCTTCACCTCATCCAATCCATTCACGCATCCAAGAATATCTTTGTTCCTTCAGAAAACAATATTCTGAGAACAGCTGAATATAGCATTTAGAATGTCTCACCAGCTTCGTGACATCATCTAACTGCAGAGATAAACTCACTTCTTATCTGCCTGGTTTACAAGTGAATTATTGTTTTCCATGAACACTATGGTGCCCCCAAATGACAATACTTTACCCTTCTGCCACATTTCTTCAGGGGCAGTTTCTTCTGCTGATGTGACTGCATCTTAGACTTGGAGCATACACATGATGTGTCCCTTCAATTAATAATGCCTGCTGGGGAATACTAGTCCAGTTGCTTATTTCTATTTTCATAAAATTAATGCAATGTGTTTCTTCCAGTTTCTGTGGTACAACAGGAAAGCTCCATTTTTTCCTGCAGCTCTGCCATCTAGCTCTACTATTTTTAGGTTCATAGGTTAGTACTAGGCTAACTGCCCTTGTGAGTCATTGTAAGCCTAGCCAATTTTCCCTTGTGAAACTCAAACCCTGCACCTTGTGTTTGTAAGGCAAACACCTTAACCATTAGGCCGCCCTCGCAACCATTTCTTCTTGAGAAGCCTTGTATTCAGCTAGTCTTTCCTTCATTTCAGCCACTAGTTTATGCAGTTTTATCATATTGTATGAATAGCTACTAAAAGCGTCTTCTGTTCCCTTCAGCCTTTTGTTGTTTGACTGTATGTATTTCTCCTGTGGCTTACTAATTTTAAACACCTCTGAAAGCATTTGATTAATTTAACCCTAAATAACTGGAAGCCATCTCCCATGCTAAGGCTGAAACCTTATCTGCAGTTTGCTGAATAGCTGCAATGCTTTCCCCCACCTTTTCTACTTGATTTTTTTTTGTTTTCTCAGATTTCTTCTTTGCTTACCTACAGACAGTATTGTTACTTACCAGCAACTGCATTTTACTTAACTAAATGTCTTTTTCTGGCTGTTATTAAATTTTCTGTTTTCACATTGGGAGAGCTCTAATCAACTTGTTGATCAGTGTGCAGACATCTTAGAAATCTCCTTGTTCCAGTTATCTTTGATTTGTTTGTATTGCTTATGATGTTTATGTTTTGGAGAGTAGTTTTTGCTTTGGTTGGTGAGCTCATCTTACTGGTGGACATATTTGCATGACAAGTAGCTTTGCAACAAAGATGATAGATGCGTTTACTATATCATTTTTAGTAGTTTTCATATGGATTTATGGTCACTGTGCCATATGGGTTAAGCTGCTTTTTTTGTAATGTAAATTCTCCCTGTATTTATGCACTTGGTGTTGTTAAAATCAAGTAGTGCATTAGGTTCCTTGTCTGGTCTCATGTCACTTTCAGATCATATTTCTGTAAATTAAGTAATATCATCTGACTAGGTGGGTTGCAAATTAGCTCACAGATAGAACCCACAGTGTGAAAGTAGCGGACTCCAAGTCAGACTGCCGACCATTCACAAGTGGAGTCCCACAGGGATCAGTCCTGGGTCATCTCCTGTTTGGCATCTACTTCTCAGGAGTCCAGGCCAACACGGAGAGACTCTGGCTGACCAAGTTCACAGACGACTGCAAGCTGGGACCATTATTAACTCTCCAAGTGCTGTAGACATCCTACGGAAAGGCCTCACTGAGACCAACAACTGGTCTCAGAACCATGGCCTTAAGTTTAATGTAAAAAAATGCATCATCATCCCCTTTGGGAAAAACTCACTTCCCACTAATTACAACATCGATGGGAGCCCACTGAAGGCATTATAAGAGATCTGGGGACACAGGTTGACAGCAACCTTTCCTTCGACCACCACATTGCCAGTGTGGTCAGAAAGTCCTTCTATGTGGCACATCTCATTACCAAAGGTTTTGCATTCAGGAAGAAAAAGGTCATCATCTCTCTCTACTCTTCCCTCATTAGGCCAGTCATCAAGTATAATGCCCCATTTGGCATGTACCTCACTAGACACATGCAACAGCTGGAAAGGCCACAAAAGTACCTCACGAAGAAGATGCTAAGGCTTAAACACATGTCCTACATGGACAGACTCAAAAAACTCCAGCTGTTCTCTGTCTCATATTGTCTACTAAAAGGTGATCTCTGCTTGACTTACAAAGTCATGTCTGACCCAGCTCTGTTAGAAATGTTATATCTAAAGAAATCCTAATCTCTCTGCACCACACACTCCAGAGACCGCAACCTTATTACTACAATCAACAGAACCTGCTGGAGGGATAGGTTCATAACCCAAAGACTGTCCATGCTCTTGAATAGACTTCCCATATATGTCAAGCAGAGCACCTCACTGGCCCTCTTCAAGAGAAATCTTGATGAGTGGATGGGAAATAGAAAGTTCACCCCGGGGATCACTCCAGTAGCTGTACTTGATAGAGGCACTGGGAACTAATGTCCAACGGCATGATGCCAGGGCATTTCTATCGACTAGGCTTGTAAAGGCTGCAGGGCCATTAGCCTAGTACACAACTATGAATCTATGAATTCTTGCTGTGTTGGAGGTGCCTTTTACGCAGGCTTTTTGAAAACAATGTGGAAAGGTTTGTGGTCTGTTTCCACAAAAACCTTTTTACTATAAACTTATTACTGGTATTAGTTGTATCCAGATACTATTGGTTCATAGGCTTTTACTAGGCAGGCAGCCTGAGCAGCCATATAGAGCCTAGCCATGCAACCCAAAGAGGTTAGGGGTGGATCTTCTATATGAGTATATCAATTTTGTGCGACTGTAAATATCCATAACCAACTAGTCTATTGTCTTGCAACATCACAGCTCCTGTGCTATTCTGACAGGCATCTGCGCCAAATAAAACTCATTCACATCATACTTTTTTAATGTTGAAGCTTTTCCAAGTCATTTCCTGAGCATTTCAAAGTACTTTTCCTGTTCATAACTAGATGCACAGATTACATCTTACTCTGAAAGATTTCCACAAGGCTTAGTTATCTTAGAAATATTTAGTATAAACTTTATTCCTTAAAACTACTGTAATGTTTGCTTCTTTTCTGGCTTAACATATGCAGAATTGTTCCATCTTCTTGTATATCAGGCTTCAGTTCCTCTAACATTAGACCATGACCCATATATTTCAGACTTGCCACTCTTGTTTACATTTGCTGTGATACAAATTGGAATTATGATGTCTTATTCTAAACATCAGCTATATAATTTTCTACTATGTTCTTTCTGAGTCTAATCCTACACTGATAGATCAACTGTTATGCTTTCAACACCTTCAAAGCCATTGTTTTGTTGTACAGCTGCTGTTTGGAATGGCTCTGGTGCCAATAAAATATCAAATTAAGTTTATGGATTCTGTACCTTCCTGGTAGAGTATTAAGTGTACACAGTTTGGAGGTTTATTATTCTGGTTTTATTTGTCTTTCTCTTCTAGAATTCCTGTTTTTATCTAGTACTGAAAATAAATAACCAGATTATGCCTTCTGCTGTAAATAATGGGAAAGGCTTTCTTTTAATTGCTTTATTCAAAACTCATAGATCAGTACAAATTAGACCTTAACATTATTGTTCATCCATTCTATTGGCTGTAACTGCTTCTTGATGATACCTTGACTTTCCATTTACTCCAGGTCATGCCCAGTTCTACACCAGAGAGTTACTGGGCCTTTCCTTAAAGCATTTGTCACTGGCATTGCATCAGGAATAGTTGTGTCTCTCTTGTTCTCCTGGCCAGTGGTGTAAGTCTATTAATCAATCAACACAGATGTAGGGGATACCACTGATATGGCTCTTTGTGGTATTTTATATGTTTCTACAACTCTTTCAAAGAATTCCTCTCCACTAGAAAACATTTTCTGTTAAAATTAAGCAAAGTGGCTCCCTAACCCTCTTTAAACACAACTTTGATGAATGAGAGGGAAACCATAAACACGTCCCTGGTCTGGTCCCATAATTCGTTATGTAATGAGTAATAGATAAAGGGAACTGGACCATTGTTTATACGGTACTTATTTTTGTATTATTCTCAAAGACTTCCTGATCAACAGCCTAGTAATAACTTTGAAGGTAAGAATCTATGAACTCTTCAACTGCTCCTAGATGTGTCTGGCAGGACTTTCATTCTGCACTTTCTCACAGTAATACCATTCCTGTATTCTCACAAGCCAAATGTGCAGAGTCTGCATGTAATCCTTGTGTTTGTGGGGGGGGGGGGTTCTCTAAGTTCTCTTATTTCCTCTCACATTCTATAAACATGTAAAGTAGGTGGACTGGACACTCTAAACTGCCCATATGTGTAAGTCTGTGTGCTTGTGTGCAGTGCAAAAGTAATAGCAGTAGGGCCAGCCACCTGGCATCATGAGCATTGGGTGTAGATGATTGTCACTGTTGAAGTAACTCCCCAACCCCATGGGTAGAAATGGGAAAAAGGGGTTGAGGATGGATGAATGGATTATGTGACTTTACTGCCTTACCTGCTATGATTTAAAACAGGCTGTTATAATAATTTTTTATTGCCATCAGTAGATTTTGACCCAATGGCTTTATTTGTTGGCCTGAAATTTAATAACATCTGCACAACATTCTTTCACTGTCTTTTAAACTTACTAACTTAGCACTTCAAAAGTATCTTCATATTATAGAATGCACCTATATCTAGTTTTAATTCAACATTTTCCAGTTTGAGTCTTCATGAAAACCCTAGAGCATTAATAATATTTTGTACTTCAAATCAACAGAAGCCCCAACTTTAGTGTCCTTTGGAGAATTCAGGATAGCCTGTAGAAATGCAATGGGGTAGTTAGATTTTTAGACAACTTAATACGAAGAAAGAAAATTTAAAGAAGAGATCTTATTCTGAATTACAACTACAACAGGCTGAGAATAATATTAGAAAACAAGATGAGGAACTAAGACCATTAAACAAAGGCAGTAAAGGTATTAAGAATACAGTGGTGGTGGTGCTGCGGTAGCATTGTCGACTCACAGCAAGACGTCCGTTCGATTCTCAGCTAAAGCGTCTTCTGTGTGGAGACATGCGTGAAGGGACGAACCTTCGTTGAAGGTTGTGTGTCAGAGCTGGTAACTCGGCACGTAAAAATCTTCTACCAATCATTAGCAGACCGGAGTTCCGCTGTGGCCACCCCTAACCGGGAAAAAGCCGAAAGACACAAACAAGTAAAGGTATTAAGAAATTTGGTGACTGATAAAGCTAAGAAAGTACATCATGTCACCATATATACATATTTTTTAAATATTACAGAAATTGTGAAAAAAATCCATATTTTAACTTCCAACATGCTTTTGAAAGATGTTATTCCATGTAAGCTTTTTTTCTTATAGAAAGGCAAATAATTTAAAGGAATATCTGAGCAGTAGTGTTTTGAAAAGAACATCTGTGGTTGACAATAAAGGTTCCTTCCCAAGTAGACAAGATTTGCTGAAAATTAATGATTTTCATAATTCTAGAATAAATAGGGGTGTTATTTAATCAAATATCCTCTTTACAATCTGATATCTTAGAGGTGGTTTATTTTATTGGATGAAGTCATAAAAAAGTAAAATTGTATACAGGTCAGGCAAAAAGAAAGTTTAAAAGCAGAATAATAAGATAGTTGGGTGATGCTTAAAATAAAAATAAAAACTGTCCTGTCACCAAGTACTGCTGGAAAAAACATGAAGACCACAAAGTCCAGTACCATTTATATTTCAGTATGTTTTAAAATAAAGAAGACAGTATTCAAAATGTACTTCTGAATTTAGAATAACTTCATTTTATAGAACATTGTTTCCTAAAGGATTGATAATAATAATGTTCCGTCACTGTTGTAATCACGCGTGCCTAACCTGTTTGTATGTTTGCTATGAATCCATTAGAGCATTGCATGTTTTGCACTGTCAAATTTTGTTTTTTTATTCCAGCAATAGAAAGCTTTAACTTAATTGCAGGATATTTTTAACTGGTTGATTTTTTAATTGTTGACTTGATGTTTAGAAAGGTCCAGTTTTGCTCTATTTTCAAACCTTACAAAGGTACCATGATTTTTGAGAAATAAGGTGTCTTTCTTTATGAAAGTATGACAGACTTTTATTTTATATATTTATTTATGTAATTTATTTATTTTTTTTGTATTTTGTAGTACATTTTGTAACACATCTATTTCTCCCAATAGTGTTCCACTAGTGCGATTAATTTTTGTAGCACAACCTATTTTGTTTCTTATTGATATATCTTGCAATTAACCATATTTGCAATTTTTGGTGCAGATTAACTCAGTAATGTAATTATATGTAGTGTCTATATGATATTATGCCTTTCCAAAGAACAACTAAAAATAATTGACAAGTTCTTTCTACACTCATTGTAATTACCAAAGTTTTTTTCTAATTGCTGCTGTTTATATTTTGCTCTTCTAGAAAAGTGAAAATATTAAATATCATCAAGTCTTCTTCACTAAAGACATGCAGAAACATGCCACAATATACCTTTCTGGGCTTCTCAGCTCTTCTGTTTGCCGAAAAGGGGATAGTGATAGTTGGTAGGCAACTGAGAACAAAATAATAAGAAAAGATAAAGACAACTCTAGGCAGTGAAGTGCAGTTGCAACAGCAAACATATTAGGACTGAGCAAAAAAAAAACTGCTACACGATGTGGAGGTGAAGGCAGATGTGATACATGTGATACTCTATGAACCAAATACTAAACTAAAGCTGTTTTACCAAGAAGCATACTAAACATCCACAAATCAATTTGTATGCTTTCAAGGGTAATTTTGTCACCTGCTAAGCATCTGAGGAATTAGTGATATTGATTCAAATTGCCTCAGTAGAGTAACACACATGGTGTTACAGACGCTGTTGAAGCTGAGGAAAAAAACACTAATTCTGTAAGCCCTGAAATTCTGTCTAGTCCTAAACTAATAAATGTCACATTTGATTACTCTAACAGGAGCAAAATGTATGCATCCCAAATGTGCATGTTAACAAAATATTCAGTAAATGCATATCTGATCAGGGATCTGCTTTCAAAGATTCATGCATTTATCTGTCAGGGCATCCGTTTTCCTCTACTGTACACCAGGATCTTCACATCAGAATAGTTTTTAACAAATACATTTTCAAATGAAATAATGAAACATTTTAATATCAAATTTCAGTTTTTCTCAGAATCATAGAAGGTTACTAGTCTAATGGCCCCAGGGTCCTTACAAGCCTATCCAAGTTCAACTCATGTTCCCAAGGATTTCTGGTTCAAGCAGACACTAAAATCAGCAGTTATTGCCCCTTTTCAAGAAGGACACAGATGGAACCCCAGGGGTAAATTTCCAGTTACCCATCCAATCATCCAAATTATGCTTAAATAGGGCCAATGAGGGGCTTTGTTTAACATAAATAGGAAGCTTGTTCCAAAGGTGGGGCAACTTCTGTGAAACAAATCTGTCTCTCCAGCAGGTTCTATTGATGTCACATACCAGGTTAAGGTTCTTTGAGCGAGTGACCTGTGTGCCATTTTACTTGCGAATGTGCAGTATTTCCATTAAAGATGGGTCAGAGATTAACTCTATATGCAAGGCATAGTTCACCTCTGAGCAGTCTGTATGACACAGAGTAAAGTGACAATAATTTCAGTCTGTTGGCACAAGATCTTGAAGACCCTGAATTTTGTTTGTAAGGAACCTTTGTTGTCTCTTCATTTGCTGCAGGTGTTTGGAATGGAACATACGAAAGGGAGTTTTGTACTCTGTTATTGGCCCGATGAGGGAAGAGTACACGGGGGTTATAGCCTCTTTTTTTCTGGAAGCAATGCCCTTACTTATGAGATGAGCAATATAAAATGCTGTGGAGACATGGTGATCGAAGTTAAGGTTGCTGTCGACTTGCGTGTCCAGATCTCTCACCACTGACTGTGTGCTTAGGGTATTGCTATTGATGTGGTAGTTTGCAGGAACACCACCCTTGCTGAAGGAGATGATTATGCATTTTTTGCATTAAGTTTAAGACCATGGCTTTAGCACTGCATGCACTCAAGTCACTCCACAACAAGTACAAATACAACTCTGTCATTGTCCATGCTGGAGTGAATGACTTGAGACGTACCTCCTTGTACTACATGAAAAGAGACATGGAAGAGCTCTTGGATCATGAGACCCAGGCAGGTATGACCCTAGCCCTGAGTAGCATCCTGCCTTCGCCCAGAATGATACCACAGTATAAGGACAAAATGATTGACTTCAGCAATTGGCTAAGCTTCTGATGTCATTCAAAGGGGATCCAGTATTTGTCTGCCTGGGAAGACATGATCGACAAACCACAATGCTTTGCCAGAAATGGTCTGCACCTGTCACCCCTGGGATTCAGGTTACTGGCTAAAGGTCTTGCCACCCCCATAGTGCCTTTTTTAGGCAACGTTCAAAGGATAAAACCACCATCGTAACAGATACAAGCATGCAAAATCTGAAGGTAATGCTACTCAATGCTAGAAGTCTAAACCTCAAAATGCACTCTCTCGAGGCACTCCTAAAAATGGAGAACATCAATATCTGTGCAGTAACTGAGACCTGGTTCAAGGATCCAGAGAGCACCCCTGCAATACCAGGCTACAATTCTTACCACACTTTTCGGCCACAAAACCAAGACCGAAACAATAAAGGTGGAAGAGTGTCCATATTCACCAAGGATATTCACACCTCCAGGCTAGTTGCCCAACACAATGCATCTGAAATTCTTCAGGTGCAACTAACACTAGGTAAGACTGAAATCCAAATTGTAGCTTGCTACAGATCCCCCACCATGCCCCAAGATTCTCACTACACCTTTCTAAACATACTGGAAAATATTAAGATACAACCAAACACCCTAATACTGGGTGATTTCAACTACCCTGCCATTAATTGGGAAAACTACTCGGGTACCAACTCCTTTTCCCAACGGTTCTTGGAATTCATAAATCCCAATGCCCTGGATCAACTAATCCATTGTCCCACTAGGGGCTCCAATATCCTAGACCTGGTCATTACCAACATGGGAGATAGATGCTCCACACCAGTGGTCACCCCCTCATTGGTCAGGTCTGACCATAAGCAAATCACCTTTGACATCCACATCCCCCCACCCCCCCCCCAGTAAGGAAACCTCCTTAAAAAACTTCTTCAAAGCCAACTTCATGCTACTGAAGTCAGAAGTGACAAATTTCACAACATCCACGCAGATGGGATCTAGAAGTTCAACTGCAGAATCCTACACTAAGGCACTGTACGAGCACATCCACTCGTGCATGAATCGTGCCATCCCAAATAGAACCAAGATGCTCTTCTCCAAAAAAAGGAAGCCAATCTGGTGGTCCCCTGCTATAAACAAACTATACAACAGAAGGAATAAACTGTTGCAGAAAAGAGGAAAATCCCAGGATGCAAAAAACTCCCTCACCAGCCTCAGTAAGAAGCTGAGATCCCTCATAAAATCCTCAAAAGCTAGTTACGAAAATAAAATTGCCAAAGATTCCAAAGACAACCACAAGGCATTCTATAGTTATGTCAAGAATCTAAATGGCAATGCTCAGATCTGCTCTGAGCTACAACAGAATGGCATTAAATATACTGATCCCAAGGATATTTCCAATATCCTGGCAGATTGATTTAGTGCCAACTTCACCCCCCCTCACCCCCTAAAGGGCCCATCTCAATAACAAAAGATTGCCAAATTCCGATAATCACGGCCACACAGGTAGAAACAGCACTCTCCAAAGCTAAGAATATAGCATCCATGGGACCAGATGACATCCCAGGCTGTGTACTACATGAACTACAAAATTAACTGGCACCTCACCTAAGTGTCATGTTTAATCATAGCCTCACCTCAGGCTTCGTGCCCACTGAGTGGCGCACAGCTACAGTTATCTCACTTCACAAGGGAGGATCTGCCTTGGATCCCGGGAACTACCGTCCCATCAGTCTGACTAGCCTGATCTGCAAGGGCATGGAAGGCATTACATGGAACTTATAAACAAAGACATTGGAAACCTTCAAACACTGGACCCCACCAAGTTTGGGTTTGTGAAGGGACGATCTTGTCTCCTGAATCTGATTGACTTCTTCAAATCAGTCTACAGAGCTGTGGACGAGGGTAAGGCGGTCCACACTAGAGGTTTCAATGACCACAGCCAGTTTGCAGTCATCAGCAAACTTTGTCAGCCGCAGTCTTTTAGTTTTATCCTGTATTTCAGAGAAGTAGATTCCAAACAGTAGGAGTCCTAGAAATGATCCTGAGGAACACCTCTGCTTACGGGTCTGCTAGAGGAGATGGAGTCCCCTATTTTGACCATATGAGTTCTATCACTGAGCCAGTTTGCAGCCTTGCGTGTGCAGATGAAAAAGATGACAAAATAGCAGAATGTCATTGTCATCTGCACTGTCATATTATACAGCCAAATGAAAAGACTAATTGGTCAGTAACTGACCATCAGCTTATACCCTGGTAGATGTGAGAGTTAGTCAGGGCTTACTACTTACATAATAAATAGCAATTAGTCATGATGGCTGCTTACGACTGCTATTAATGACAGCTGATTACTACAGACAACTGTGGTACTTGTTTGTGACAAGTGCTTCTGACAACTGCATATGTAAGGTATGTCTGACAACATTTGAGACCTCCAAAACAGTACTTTTTAGAAAAGGGTTATCACAAAAGGCATACTGCCCAAACAGCCAAATTCTAAAGAACAATTCCAGCACTCTGGTAAAGTTTTCTCATGGAGGCTAAGAAGCAAAATCCATGTTTAAATAGCGCAGACACTAATCTTCCCAGTTTTGGATAATGAGTGGCATTCTGCCATTTGTCAGTCCAGAAATATTGTCCTCCGTTTCCATGACACATTTAAAATGTGCATTACTTGTGTCATACAGCTGAGCCTTTGATTTAGAAGGAACAGTATGCATTCTGTCATGACCAAGAAATAGTGGGCTCTATATTAAATCAGTAAAAAGTAAAAACATTGAATACCTCTTCATCGACCTGTTTTCAGCGAAAGCAAAACTGTGCAAACAATCGTTAAATTTATTTTTTTCCCATGGTAAGTAAGCAGTGGGCCAACATAAAGATTGATAAAAACAGAAAAATTTAAATCCCACCTTGGTGGGAGACTCTGCCCCACCACACAGCCGCAAAACCCCACCCCCCAACTAAGTATAACAACTCCAAGATTGCACTACAGTGGGGAAAAGGACAAATGTCAAAAGATGGCACACTGGTTGCTTACCGTGGGAAAAATTTTGATATAACGATTGTTCGTGGAGTTTCACCTTCACTGAAAATGGATCGATGAAAAGTTATTCAATGTATTTACATTTCGCAGATATAATATAGACCCAAAACAGTGGGATCAACTGTTGGTCCTTGCATGGATATTGGGGAATCAAGGACATTTCCCACTATTATGTAACCAGCTAATAGTGCCTGACAGGGTGGGAATTACACAGAAATAATGGACCTTCCACAGGTGCACAAAAAATGCACCCACACAACCACACACAGACTGTATATATATATACATATATATATATATATATACATATATATATATATATATATATATATATATATATATATATATATATATATATGGGAGCCCTTCATTTGTTCAAACTTTCAAGTGTTCGAAACGCATATGGCTGACACCATATTAGCGAAAGTTTGAAATGCCAACAAATGATAGTGGAGATTCTGCTACAGAGCAGGACTGGGAGATTCCCCTTTCCCGCACTGTAGTGTGATCTTGGAGTGAGAATATTTAAGTAGTAGGGGGTGTGGAGGGTGCAGGGGTGCTTGCCCCCCTGCATAACATAGTTTTACTGTGTTTACATGTAGGTAAATTGTGCTATTTCAGGATGTCAGTCTTTCGGAATGTTGATCATATGGTGTTGGCCATATGAAAGTCGGCATTCTGAATGGTCGACATTCTGAAGTAGACCGATATATATATATGTATATTTATTTATTTATTTATTTATGTATATATATATTTATATATATATATATATATACGTGTGTGTGTGTGTGTGTGTGTGTGTGTGTTTATATCCATTAATGCTGACATTTCGAACACAAAAATCCCTAACCCAAAATGACTGAAAAAGAAAAGCACACCCAACTTTTTGTCTTTTTCTGAAAAGATTTTAAGCCTACATAAAGTAAAGCACTGCTGGTGATTCCCTGCTGGGTGAGGAAAGTAAACCTATATATTTTTGTCTGTGAATGATAGAGATGCTTTCTATTTTACCTGCTCCATTTTATTTTCTGTTTCAAAAAATCTGCTTGGCCTGGTGCTTTTTGTTCTTCTTGAGAGGCAGACACAAATTATCTAAGCAGCATATTTCATATGTTTTGTCATTGGTTAAAGTGTTTCTTGAATGATATTTAAATACATAGTGAATTTCTTGGTCTTTGTCTTTTTCTGAAAAAGATTTCAAGCCTACATAAACTAAAGCACTGCTGGTGATTCCCTGCTGGGTGAGGAAAGTAAATCTATATTTTTTTGTCTGTGAGTGATAGAGCTGCTTTCTATTTTACCTGCTCCACTTTGTTTTTCTGTTTTAAGAAATTTGCTTGGCCTGGTGTTTTTCTTCTATGTGAGAGATATACACTTAAATTATCTAGGTCGCACATCTTACAAGTTTTTTCATTGGTTAAAATTTTTCTTGAGTGTTACTTAAATACACAGTGAATTTCTGGGTGTTTGTCTTTTCTGAAAAGATTTCAAGCTTGCTTAAACTAAAAGCATTTCTGGTGATTCCTTATTAGTTTTCCCCACCCACCTCTCCTTCATTGATCTGCTTTTTATGTAAGTTAGCTTAATAAGCTCCTTCCTTTCTTCACTGCCATTATATTGAAAAAGTGCATTTTGCCTCTCATTGTCTGTTCTACTTATTTATTTGCTCTGAATTCATTATCTAGCTAGATGTTGGATACAGTTGTGGATTTTTATACTCTAGCAAGTACTTGTTTTTATATCAAGAGGTCAGTGGATTTTACATCTAGTGCACTGGGAGGTAGCGTGGTCTGTTTAGGTTGGGGAAATACTTGAGATTTACGCATGTAGTTTTATTGGCTGGAAGGCTTATTAATCAGCTTTTCTTGTTTTTGCTGCCTATACACTGTGACTGTTCTTAAGCAGTTAAAAAAACTGTACTGTCAGCTGCTACTTTAAGTAGTTAATTGCACTGTATTACATTGTAACTGTTAGTTGTAGGGTTGTTGTAGGTAGTTTGTGTGGTTTCATTACATTTGGGCTCAAAACAACTATTCTACATTAAGAAGGTGTTTTTCTGCACCCTTGTGGCAGATATTTGCTCATCTTACCTCTCTGAGTTGGTGATTGCTGGTGGAAGGCTTATTGTGGGCTTTCCTGATTGGTAGTTAGCTTAAAACCTGTTTCTCTTTGCTTATATTTAAGCCTTGTGTTTGCGTGGGCTTTGGCATAGATACTGAGAGCTACTCATTGTTTGGTGACTTTGATACTGATTGTTGAGAATCTGCTTTCACCTGGAGCAATCCACTACCGAAAAGACAAAAAATAGTATTTTTTGCAATTCTCTTGGATACTGTGACTGTACTTTAGCAGTTTCTTAATGTACTTGCTGTTATTTTTGCACTTTATAGCAATAAATAAACACGACTGGGACAATTATTAAGGACACAAATTATTCTTTGAAGCAACTATATGATTAGTGTAAAAATGTGAATTTTACTGATTGTATTTTTGTAACTTTAGATGTGGATTCACTATTCACTGTAATACCCAATGACACTGGAGTTTCTTGCATGAAAGAATATTTGTTAGATTTTACTGAATACCCTCAACAATATATTAATCTGCTATGTGACTTATTACATATAGTTTTGTCGAATGATGTGTTTTTATTTCAAAAACAACTTTATATCCAAAAGGGAGGAGTAGCAATGAGCATCCCCATTCCTAATAGTTATGCAAATATTGTTATGTTTATATGGGAACACAGTTTTATTCTATCCACAGATAATGTTTTAGCAAGGAATGTTATTTTTTTTACTGCAGATTTGTGAATGATTTGTTTTTAATATGGAGTGGTAGTTTTGATATGTTTTATGAATACTTTCCTCCACACGTTCCTTTCTACATTTTAAAAAGCAATAGCAACTGAGAGTATTGACATTTTTGGACATAACAGTGTTTAGAGACATCAACAATATCTTAAATACTTGTTTATATAGAAAACCAGCTAAGAGAAATGCATATTTACATCATGACAGTAGGCACCCATAGTTTGCTTGACAACATAGTTTGGAATCAACTTTATAGAGTTGCAAGGCTGAACACAAATGAGAACATGCAGTTGCAATTACATAACACTGCTGCAGAGTTTGTTAATAGAGGTTATAATAAACATAAAGTACTAGAGATTCGTGAGGATGATAAGATTTGTAGATCTACCACAGCTAAGCCACTGTTTTCAGAAGCTAGCCAGGAGGTACTAATAAACAAATACAAACAGCACAAGGAGGAATGAGGTGTCTTGCAACTGTACCAAACTTCCAAATAAGCAAATCAAGGCACCTGAAAGGCTAGTGTAGAAAAAACACTCCACGTCGTGCAAGTAGCCCAATTTATTCAAGTACACAAATACTGAACAAAGTCACCGCGCTTTCGTCCCTACAACACAGGACTTCATCACATAATACCAAACCAGAAGAGTTAACTCTATTTAAACCCATCACAGTTGGTTTAATGACTTAATTAAGTGTAATGCAAATTAATTAATAAATCAACTACAACATTTTACTAATCCCTACATTATATGCAAAGGAATTTCATACAAGAAAACATTTAATAAAATCAACATGAAATATTAATGCCATAACTCAATAGATATAAAATATAACTTATATAAAATGTGTGGATTAACAAAACCTTATAAAACCTTTTAAAAAGTTGTTTTTGAAAAATATTTAAAAAACAGCCATAGACCCCCCCCCCCCATTGTAAAATCAAAGTTTGGCAGATCAAAACTTTAGCACTGGAGCCAAGGGAATGTGCTCATTAAGACCTGGAAGCTTATTTGCTTCCAATTTTAACTGCCAAAACAGCTCTCGGAATTCTATTCTTGTTTCCCAAGGACCTCCCCTAGGATCAACATCAACTTTTTCTACCACTTAGAAACCAAAGGATGCCATGCTATAAGTTAAACTGTGTTATTTGGATGACATCTGTATTTTTTGGACAGGGACCGAGGAATTACTCTACAAATGTATTGATTACCTAAATGCTACTACTGAATTTTTAAGGTCCACCCATAATATTTCTAGTGAGAAATTAGAGTATCTGGATGTGTTGTTGGAAAAAATTCCCAAGGTAAAAAAATGTAAGTCTAATGTGTTCAGGAAAAGTACATTCTCTAGCTCCTATTTATTTTTTACTAGTGCCCACCCTTTCAAACAGAAAAAGGGGATTTTGAAGGGTCAACTAATTAGGAGTTGTAGAATGACCACCCTAGACGGTAATTATTTGACAGAGAGTTTAAGGGTAAAAGACATGTTTTTAGAGAGAAAATACCCAATCGAGCTGATAGAAGAAATTATGGATGAGGTCCAGCAGGAAAGGAGGGGAAAGTTTGCACCCATATTGAGTGTCCCCAAACACATTAGCACCGATAGGGACCCACACACTAACACAGAGATTAATTGGAGTAGTAATCTGGTTTTGAATTTTAACAGAGATGCATCTATCATTAATAACATTATTACTAGTAATTGGAACAGGATTGGGAACTATTCGGATTTAGATAAACTATTCAAGGACCCCCTTAGAATTACCTACAGGAAGGGTAGAAACAAGAAGGAGATGTTGGAGGGCCATAAAAAGAAATCTAAGAGACAAAGACAGGGAACTTTTAAGTGTGGCTCTTGCTCCCAATGTTAACACATTATACAGGGGGAATCAGTTTTTTTTAAAAGTGAAAAACCTGGAACTTAGGACCAATGCTCATTCAAACTGCGACACCATAGGGGTGATTTATATCGCCATTTGCAAAGAATGTGGTGCTTTCTATATTCGAAAGACCACTAGGAAGTTTAAAAGGCATATATATGAACATTTTAATGACATAAGGAAACATGATGAAAACAATGCCCTGTATAAACTCAGTTTAACTTGTAGCATGGCATCCTTTGGTTTCTATGTGGTAGAAAATGTAGATGTTGATCCTGGGGGGTCCTTGGGAAACAAGAATAGAATTCTGAGAGCTGTTCTGGCAGTTAAAATTGGAAGCAAATAAGCTTCCAGTCTTAATGAGCACATGTCCTTGGCTCCAGTGCTAAAGCTTCAGTCTGCCAAACTTTGATTTTACAATGGAGGGGGGGGGGGTTCTATGGTTGTTTTTTAAATATTCTTCAAAAACAACTTTTTAAAAGGTAAGTTATATTTTATATCTATTGAGTTGTGGCATTAATATTTCATGTTGATTTTATTAAATGTTTTCCTGCATGAATTTCTTTGCCATATAATGTAGGGATTAGTAAAATGTTGTAGTTGATTAATTAATTAATTTGCATTACACTTAATTAAGTCATTAAACCAACTGTAATAGGTTTAAATAGAGTTAACTCTTCTGGTTTGGTATTATCTGATGAAGTCCTGTGTGGTAGGGACGAAAACGCCGTGACTTTGTTAAGCGTTAATACTTCTGCATTTGTGTACTTGAATAAACTTGACTACTTACACGACGTGGAGTGATTTTTTCTTCGCTAGCCTTTCAGGTGCCTTGATTTGCTTATTTGGAAGTTTGGTACTAATAAATAAATGTTCACAGGGTAAAGTTAGATGCATGTTAGCATATAATTGAAATACAGCTAGTGTTAAGAAAATCATTGAGAAATACTGGCACATCCTACATAATATATCAGAACTACAGATGGCAGCCAATGAGAGACCGAGCTTCGGTTATAAGAATAATCGAAGTTTGAAGCAGTTGTTATGTTACAAAGAGCAGACACATATATCTAGGAAGACATGACACTAAACCTATACATCCAGCTGGGAATCATCTAATGTCCTTTTCTCTAGCACGCCTCTGAAATTCTCTACCACCTCCCATCTGCACCACTAGCAGTCTCGACTTGTTTAAAGCCTTCCTGCACTCACACCTTACTTCACAATGGAAGTGCTCCTGTACCCATCCTACCTAACTTTATCTACACTTCTTCCTAGACTCCTAAAACTTACTTGTGACATTCATTGTCTCCTATAGTTCTACATCCCTAGTGAGTTATTTGACTAACTACTAAAACAGTTACCTACGTTATTTCTTCCAAAAAAGAATGCATTTTATTGCTGTAGCTACTGAATTAATCTGATGTATTTTATAACTGTTAATCTTGTATTTTATAAATGTTAATCTTTACTCTTACCTTATTTACCCTGTATTCCTATGATGTAATCTCAAATGTTTATGTGAAATGTGTACTATGTATTTGTATTTTTCTGAAGCTTTTCTCCCCAGGACTCCATTGATAATGGGTTCCTTTGTGGCCCAATGGACCATCCTGGCAAACAAACTGCAAATAAAATAAATAATAAATGACCAATTAAGAATGGTATCTCTGAATGTGGCAGATGTACATTCTGTAGTTTTATTTGTTGTGATGAATATTTTACTCATCGAGTTTCTAACAAGACCTTTAGACTTAATGCATATGGTAATTGTGAAACTAGAAATGTCTATCTGGCTAGATGTGTTGTATGTCATGCATATTATGGGGTTAAAATGAACCAGAGGTTAAAAGATTGCATCTGCAAATGATCGTCTGAGATTAAAAGAGAAATAGTTACAAATGCACTATATAAACACATCAGAAACAATGTCTCTGGACATACTTTTAAATGTTCAGTTCTAAGAGTAATTGACAATAACATACATGGGAATAATGTTAATGATTCTACAGAAAAGGAAGAATTTAATTGGATTTTACACTTAGGGGCACATATTTTACCTGGTTTGAATGGCTATTTATCTTTAAAGCCTTTATTGAAAGAGATACACAAACAAGCCTGATTGTCTCATGTGACCCACTTTGATATTATATAAATGGTATATAGTATTTTTTGTTTGATATGCCTGAAGAAGCCTTGTTTAAGGTGAACATTTTTACTAGCGGTTTTAAAAGTTGTTTGCGTCTAATAAATCACTTCTTTACCAGCTGCTCATGGTTCCAGTGACTTCTATTTTACTTGGTTGCATTTGACACAATACCCCACTCAGGTATCATAGAGAAACTCTCCCAAATGGGAATGAACCCCTACATTACCAGATGGATAGCCAACTGGCTCACCGACAAGATGCATACTATCAAAGTGGGTGACTTCACCTCTACCAAAAGATCGCTGATAGCCATGGGCTCTTGGGATGCCAAAATACACTTCTACAGCATGAATACTGCTTTTGTAAAAATGTACATCAACCACTCATTTGTCTTGAAACAACTCCGGTTTAATAACAAAAAATTGTTAAGCGCTTTCACCCGCTATGATATGGGCTTCATCAGAACATCTCTAAAACCAGCTGTTACAGTTTAAATAACACATTTTGGCACCAATACTAAAAAAAAATTTTAAAGCAACATGAGCATAGCTATCAGCGTTCTTTATCACAGGGTTTGTAGTTGAGAGTTACACAGAACGCTTTTTGTGTTGTTGGTTCTACCAAAAGATCAGTCACCAGTGGCATACCACAGGGTTCTGTGCTGAGCCCCTTACTGTTTGTTTTACTCACTCTAGAATAACCCTGTACCTAACTACGTAGCTTTTAGCTAATATTAACAGCTGGTATTTTTCCACAATTCCTTCTTGTAATCACCTTGTATTCTCCTTAACTACATGCAAAATTGTTCTCTAACTCCTAATTTACTCACACTAGAATAACCCTGTACCTAACTATATTCAAAAATTCTATTATATTATCTATATACGTTTTTGCATGTGTAATTTTTTTCTTACTGTATCAACTTTATATTTTAAAAATCTGTAGAGAAATGTATTTCTTCTCAATGTTAACGTTCTTGTATTGTGTATAACTGATGTGGAGCTTTTCTCCTTGAGCCTCTACTGAAACTGGATAATCTGTACCAAGTCAGGCTTTCCTGGTTACCAAATATCAAATAAATAAATATATTTCTCAGAAATCCAGGCAAAGTTGGATGGCCTCTGGCTGACCAAGTTCAGTGATGATTGCAAATTTGGAGCAATCACCGTGTTCCCCAATTTATTTATTTTATTTTTATTTATTTTACATTTGTTTACCGGGTTAGTCTAACTGGATATATTGCCACCCAGGGAGAAAAGCTCCAATAGTAGCATAAAGAATTTAAACAACAATACTATCACAAAGTAATAGAAATAATTTACAAAAATACAAAGAAATAATATTAAAATGCAGAGATTAAACTTAACAAAAAATTTACATACTGGTTAAGACAAGTCTTTTTACAGTATCATACATGAGGTAGTTTGTAGTACAGAAAGGATAGTATTTGCACAGAGAGTTAATATATAGTTACAGTTACTGCTTTAGGGAGATGAGCAGTGTAGTTTTAGTAAAGCATGGGGAAAAAATGGATTAAAAAAAAAAGTGGAATCAGAAGTTAGTCAGGGTTGCTGCAGGGGCATAACCAGTGTGTTTTGAGGTGTCTTTTGAGCTTTTGTTTAAATAGTGGAAGGGATGATGTTAATATACTGCAGACAGGGTTAACGCAAACAAATGATTGGTGCCAAGGACACAAATTAAAGCTAAATGCAAAAAACGCATTATTATTCCCTTTGGGAAAGCTGAGATGCCTGCTAATTACATTATAGACAACATTCCCCTATGTGCAGACCCAGTGGGCAGTCTGAAATTTGACCACCATGTATCCACAGCAGTAAGGAAATCCTTCTCTGTGGCACATTTTATAAGTAAAGGCATCACATCTAGATATAAGGATGTTATAATTCCTTTATACTCAGCCCTCATCAGACCAGTAATTGAGTACAATGTTCCCTTTTGCGTGTACCTCACCAGACATCTGCAACAATTGGAGAGACCACAGAGGTTTCTCACCAAGAAATTACAGGGTACACAATACAAGTGTTATGCAGAAAGACTGAAAGGTATTTCACTGTATTCTGCCTCCTACAGGTTGCTAAGGGGTGAGCTGTGCCTGGCTTACAAGGCAGTCTCTGACCCCCATCCTGATGGAAATGCTACACATTCATAAATCAAACTGCAGGGGGGTCACTAGCTCCAGGGATCTTAACCTAGCCTATGACATGAATACATCATGCTGGAGGGGTAGACACATCTCCCAGAGACTGCCACTTCTCTGGAAGATGCTTCCAATTCATTTAAAACAGAGCCCCTCCCCGACCCTCTTCAAAAGCAACCCAGATCAAGGGATGGGTTACCACAGATTTACCTCTAGGGTGGTGCCGATGTCCCTCCTAGACAGAGGAAGTCAGTATTAACTAACAGATCCTTACCTGTTTGATCTTCATTTACCTAACCCACAATTGGGGCAACACGGGATAAATACGGCTAGGCTTGTAAGGGCTCTAGGGCTGTTTGCCTGGTTACCTCCTATTAACCTATGAACTTAGCATGCTTTCTGCAGCTGAAAGTGCTGCATAATTTATACTGAAAACTAAATATGAAATGCATCGTTAACCACTGTAACACTATAACTAGTGTCTTGTGTGTAATTAGGCTGTATAAAAGACAGATACAAGCTGATGTGCCGTCCCCCACAGACTACTAATTCAGTTGTGCAGTAATGCATGTAATCAAGCCACACGATTACTACCAAATGGAAAAGTCATTAAACATGTAAAGAAAGAGTACAATATCTATTATATTCCCCTTTGTTGAATGACTAAATACACCATATTTTGATGTTGAGATCGGAAACATGCACAAAGATTCATACAGTTTTATTTTTTCTATGCTTTTATCTTGCCATTACCATTGAGGATCTGGGAAGTTACCTTTTTCTCAATGTAGTGTGATCTTTGAGTTGGTATATAAAATTTGCAAGAGGTGTCCGGGGTGCTGGGCGGCTTGACCACCCACCCCCCCACAAAAACATGAAAAAAATAGATTTTTTGTGTTTTGTGGAGGGTTCTAATGTTCAACTTTTCGAAAATTATATCATATCGTCTCGCTGATATGAATTTCGAGTTTTTGAAAACTGGATCTAGTGATTTTATATGTATATATATATATATATATATATATATATATATATATATATATATATATTCATCGACTCTGTGCAATGAGGTAGAGGTTTGATTGTGATCTAGAGACCAGCTCATCTATCTAAGGGAACAGAAAAGAAATCCTTGTTAGAGCTACTGCCTGCAGTGGAGAGTGGGAGCTGCCAGAAAGTTGGGGGACACGCAGGCATATCATGCTTGGACAAGTTCTGCAGTGATGTCATCACATGCTAGCTGTGAGGTAAGACTATGTTTAAAAAAAAAAGTCCACAATTCCACTTGACTCTCAATCCAGCTGATAATGTGACTTATGCAAATTAGTGGGCAATGAATGTGTCAGCAGAGTAAGGTAGTGGCTTCATAATCATGGCAAGGAGGCCCTCAAATTATTTAAAAATAGATAATTTAGCAACTAAATCCATTTACTGAAATGATTAGGTCGTGAACTGTCACAGTATTGAACTGCGAATTTTAAAGACCTTCTTTATCTTGAATATTCTGTGAGTAGAAAAAAATGGTCTCATCAGTGCTACTTGTTCTGGAGGTACTTGGAATCGCAGTACTTGATGACATAAATTGAGTGACCATTCTTTTGGATGTTGCTTAAACAGACTTCAAACACTCCTTTGGACACCTCAATAGACTATGTGGGCTCATTAATGTTGTAGACAATGTCTCTTCCCCCTCATTGTTTATTGTCATCTATTTCTTCTTAGCCCTATTCCTTCTGAGGTTATCATACAAAATTATCTTGGCTGCTGCTTCAAAACATCTTCTTCCAACTGCTTATCATGACAGTTCTGTTGAATTCTAACCTTGTGTCCTTCCTGCAAGTGTGAGAGTGGTCTGGTTTGTTTGTCATAATAAAACTGTTGTCTTTATTGATGCTGCTACAGTCTGTCTTATACCTGCCGTTTATCCCCTTTATAATATATTGGGAGTCAGCAATGAAGTAAACAGAGAAATGTTGCTCTTTGGTCTATCACCCTTCAATAAGTAAACAGGTGACAGGTCACCAGTGTAAAAATGTAATTTTCCTGCAAAACTACATGACAGTGTTGTTGTTGTGTGACTTTTTCATCAGTTGCTTCCTGGTTTGTACAGTTCTTTGAGTTTTATCAAATGACTGTGCATAACTGGGACTCAAAGCTATATTGTGGAACTTCAAATTCTCTGAAAAATCTTGAATTCTGCAGTTGCATGCTGCAGCTCACTGTTGTAGATTACAACATCAGAAAAACAATGCCTTGGAAAGATAACTTTCCATGAACTTATTTTACCTTGTCTAGTAGTTTGAGTCATAGGTTAGTACTAAGCTAATTTCCCTTGCGAGCCATTTTAAGCCTAGCCAATTTTCCCTTATGAGACTCAAATGCTGCACCATGTGTTTGTAAGGCAAGCACCTTAACCATTAGGCCACCATCCCAACAGAGTCAGTTTTGAAACTTTAGAAAACTTCAGATACTGGTCTCCACATACAACATAGAACTTCACTTGATAATGGAAAAGTATTAACATCCTAGAAAGCATCCTTGTTAATGCTTGCTTAAACCTTGCTTATACTGTGTAACAACAAGCCTTTACTCGTGATATATGCGTTTTATCGAATCTTGACTGAAAAGGATCAGCAGACCAGCATACTTATCTGGTTAACAAATTGGAAATACTTGTATTTGCATTAACCAAAGATCATAGTCGTCCTGGGACTGAGTAGAACATCATGGGATGCGATAGATTATTATTTTGATGCAGGTTATTAATAAATCAGTTCTAAGGTACCTGCTCTTCTGCGTTTACATGCCTGGCTAAAATAATACTTCTGCACTTTCTTATACTTCACTCTTCTTTCCAGTGAGACTGTCGTGTTATTTTTAACATGCTTTTTTCAAAAGATTTGAACCGTATTTATCTGCTTTGAGCAACAAAGCTGGTTTATAGCTCATGTTCTCTTTAAATAAAAAGTAAGCTGGACATGAGGAAAGAGTCCAACAAGACATTCCTATTCCTGGAGAAAGCATATGACAAAGTCACAAGAAAACTGTTTTAGGCAGTTTTGTGAGGATTTAAAGTCCCACAGATGGCAGAATTAGTGTATACTATGTTCAAGGACCTAATTACAGAAATATGAACAGAGTTTGAACTCACAGAGGGGTTCCCAGTTAGAGGTGTGCATAGTGATTCAGCTCTGAAACCAATGGTGTTCATTCTAGGGATGGACTACATTTATATTAGCAAAGTGGTCATAGGCGCAGGTCAACAAAGCTAATGTATATAGATGATGTTACACTCCAACCAGACTTTGAACAGAATCTTCAGTAAATGATAGGAAACTTGAATGCAAACCTAAGTCTCCTAAGATATACATAGTTAAGTGAAATGAATGTTAGTGTATTTTCATGTTTAAAATTTGGGAACAATCTAATTCATAGGGACATTTTTCTACAGCTGTGATTTGGAAAAAATAAGCTGTTTTCTTTTTTTGGTATGTTTTAGGGCTCTATACTCAATTACACAAAGGAATGTAATTAGTTATATTGTATTTCTTGTAGTACAAGTCAGTTTTGGTTGTATGGATGCTTGAGTGCTAAGTTAACCAGCTTACATTACTGTAAGCACTGTTGTTTTAGATGTTAGCATATTCTGTGTTGACAAATGTTTAATATAGTGGATGGATTTTTAAAGAAACAAGAAAAAATGCTTAAGGCACATGGGTTGAAACTATGTACAGACAAGCCAAGCAACAAATATTGGAAATTAGAAGAAGCTGAAAATTAAGTTAGATGGGAAATAGTATAAAAGTTTAACAACTTTGAGTATCTGGAAGGGATGTTTGAGAAGAAGGGAAGTCTGAATTAGGAGGCAAAAGCTAGAATCAAAGGTTTTGCAGCCAACTGTCACAGAGTGTGAGAGGTAGTTTGTGAGATAAGAATACTAAACAAGTAAAGTGTACAAAGCAGTACTTCTGTATGGCACATAAACCTGATCAGCGAAGGCAGAGCAGTTGAGAATGCTTGAAGTGATAGAGATGAAATGTCTGTGACAGATGAAGAAACAAGAATAGCAGAGTATAAGCCAAAGTAGATTATCTAGAGTATATATTGTCTTTGAAACATTGATCACTGTGCTATACGAAGTCAAGCATTACATCCCTTTCTAGGCAGCAGAATTAACTATTTGAAGCCAAGCATCTCATCTCTTTGGTAGTCAGTAATTCTACATAAACTCTGTGACATTTGCTACACAGCAAAATGCAACTTGGACTACACAACTTCATGCCAGTGGTATTCTTCCTGCTTCTTAGTTTATGTTCTATACTTCAGACACTGGGACGAATAGACCTTCAAGGAGCCTGCCTCCAATCCATCTAGTATCATAAACGCTATAAAAAATGCTCATCTAATGCCTTTTTAGATAAATTGTATCCATTTTTCTAATTCTAAGAGGCAGAGAATTCTTCAGGCAAGCAGCTCTAAAATGAAAAGGACTGCCCCATATTTTATATTTAGGGATTACTAACAAACAATCTTTATTTTTGTTTCCGATGATAGTTTTTTTATACCCACACTTACTCCTAAGATTTCAGATTAAAAACAAATGTACATAAAGATTAAATCACCCCTAAATAATCTGTATATTACTGAATATAAATAAATCTAAGTCTATCTTTATACATTGTTCCTCCTAAAACCTTTCAACGGTCAGATATAAAATCCCTGTATCCTTTCTAGTTTTTCAGTCTGTAATGAATTAAACATACAAACATTTCCACCATATTCTATCACAGATCTTACTATGGTTTTAAATAGTGAGACCAAAATGTATCTATCCTTACATGCAAACATTCTCAGAAAAATATTCTTAATCTGTAGATAGCTTCTTTTAATAATAATAATCATATGATGTAAATCAAATCTACTTTTATTCCTAAATCCTTAACATTAGTGACAACATCCAAAGTGTTAGTTGTGTTTTCATAATAGATTTTGTTTTGTCTCCAGTTCTACTTCAATAAGCATTTATTATTATGCTCTAACTGTTTCATTCAAATGTAAATATCAAGATATCTGAAACTGAACATTGAAAATTCTATAAGTATGTCTTATGGAATCAGGTTATGGCTAAAAATGGTCTTTGGACAAGCTCACTCTCCTAGTTAACAAACAGCAATTAAATAAATAAATAAATAAAAAGTACCCACATTGTAGAGAAGGTTAGGGAATACAAATTATGATGGCTGTCAAATATGCAGGAAAGCAAAATATTCTTTGTTGAAGAAGATTTGGGAAAGGCAGGAAGAAGGTGAGGAAACAAAGATGTCCAACCAAGAGATGGCTGGAATGCTTGAGTGAAGACTGGTGACACTTAGGCATGAGAATTGATGAAGCTAGGAGAGTGGCACTGAATTAAGAGAGGTAGTGACATGATGATGGTGATGATGATAAAAGTTCTTGAACCACACTCAACTGGTTTCTCTTCTTGAAACATTGCTGCATCTTTACCATTTTGACAGGCATCATCTTGTAATCTTACTGTCTTATTCACATGAAAATACCTCACTGTATGTGCTCTGTGACATAAAAATGTTATTCATTCAAAGGTCTTTTCTTGCTCCTCACTATAGCACCATACTATGCGTTACTCCGGTAATTTCCTCAGTGATGCACTTATTTCAGGCAGATTCAGAATAAAGTTTAAACGATACTGACATGTACCCTGATGGATCTACTTTGATCCATCAAAATTGCAGTTAATCAAAACTCACTTACCCATTCCCAGTTCTTCAAAATGTCACTTCTCCGAAAGCATGGACTGCCAAAACCCTTTCCATGTGAAAGGAGCCGCTTGGCCATCAGGAGAAAACAACCACACAGACCAAAACTAAACCCACCAAAGTGGGAGGCTTTGCCGCACACACCCCCATAACCATCCTATTTAAATATTCAAACTCCGAGATTGCATTTCATTGCAGAAAGGGCAAAGTTCACCATGGTGGCCAAGTGGTTCCTTTCACAGCGAAATGATTTTGGCAGTCTGTGCTTTCGGAGAAGTGACATTTTGAAGAACTGGAAATGGGTAAGTGAGTTTTGATTAACTGTAATTTTGATGAATCAAAGCAAATCCACCCTGATATATAATATGCTTGTTAATCATGTTTCTCTGTAGTTGTACAACAGCATTGACCTTTAAATCATCTAATTTCAAGCCCCGGAAGATAAAATATGGTTTGTGTCTTAACACTGTAAATCTAATTGTACACCTACTCTTAACTGGTTTGAGGCTGCATTGTTTCTGTAAGCTCATTAATAGAAGCAGTCTTTAGTTATTCCCTTCATTGCTTTTACCCCAAAGCAATATATCACCTCCATCAAGTTCTTAGGTCATCTCTCCATCATCTTTATGAAGAACTTCAGATACTGGAAGTCTAAGAAAGTTGCAGTTTCCTGTGAGTGTATTAAATGTATACAACCTGGAATGTTCCTAATCTAGACTGATTTGCTAAAATCTCAAATTAGCATCTAGTTCAAGAAAAATGCCTAGTATTTGATGTGCCACTAGAACCTTCTTCTGTATACCCATGAATAATATTTCTTCTTTATAACTTTATTCAGGTTTAAAGATCTTCTGGAATGGGTGATGGAGAGGAAAGCTGATGAGACATTTGACATTTATGACAGCATTTGACAAGAGGATAGGGGATAAGTGGGAAGACATCAATGTATATAGTGTAAATAGTATTGTTGGATTGTTTTACCAACTACTGTATTACCAATAATGTATAATAACCTCTTTTTTCTCCCTTTTTTTTGAAGTGATGTTACCTCTGCATATTATACTATGTTTGTTACCTTTTATTAATGAAAATAACAAATAAAGAATGTTTGGGAAAGGAATTCACAGCAGCTAGAATGCTAAAAGCATAATAAAGGGCATACATAAGATCATTCTGTACATATACCTTTAAGCTCATGCAATGTAATATAATCTGTGTATAAACAAATCTCGTCACATTTATCCACAGTAACATACAATTAACCCAAAATATTCATTTTACTTACCACACCCACAGCATGTCATGAAATCCACTCACCACACCAAACTTCTGTCAAGTCATATTATCCAAAATGGAAGCAGGTTCTATTCCATTATCTGGGACTGAGTATTTTATTTCTCATCCTAATATTCTTAAGTCAGCACTTACTTACGCAGTGATAACAACCACTGAATAAGAAAGTAAACAGCTTTCATGTGGGAGGGTTTCAGTTGATGTTTTAATCTCAACACCTTGTAAGTTTGAGCAGGCTTCATGGTCTCATGCTAAATTCTGACTCAGAGTCTAGCATAACTGACACTCAATTATTTATCTTGAGTATTCCTTCCTATATAATGTCCTTGTTTCAAATTCTCATTTACACACTGTTACACACTTAGCACTCTCTCCATATTTACAATGACCACAAGTAAATCATTTATATATGAGTCTATCCCACCGCATGTATTCTTTTTGGTTGTAAGCGGTTTTCTGGCAGTAAGTTTGCATACTTTAACAAACTGATTTCTCATGCCACGCCTCTTGTACAAATGATCCAGTGACAGACATTTCCTTTTCTTGTGTTTTTAACCACGTGTGCAAAACGTACAAGAAATATGACTCATTTCTCTCTCCTTCTTCCTCTCCCGCCCGCTCTTTCTGTCTCTGTCTTTGTCAAATATATTTTCTTTCTTTTCACTTACAAATTTGTACATTTCTGTTGTTTAACTTGATAGGAAGTAATTTTGCTGGCACTGCAGCATATGTTGCTTTATTTAACATTATATCTCTTTCTCATAGTAATCTAGTCCTGCTTGATCATTTTACATTCCAGACAAAGTTCAATTTCAAGTAACTCAACAATCTCACACAATCTGGATCAGTTACTTAATTTATTAACATCTTTGCATGAGGCTTTGTGACCTCATAATAGATAAATGGAGAAATATGGACTATTTTTCAATTCACAATAGTCACAAAACATGTCTTACTGTCCTAAACATTACTTCTGCCTCTCCTGCGTCTAATTTGTATTGTAAAGTTTGACCATTTCTTATTCTGAAACATGCAAAAAAGCACAGCACACTCAGCAGTACCAAATCAAACGTTTGGGCCTATAATTACCATTTTCAGATAATTTGCCTCATAGGGAGAGCTTTATCTAAGCCTGTAGCTGTACCCTTTCTCAAAAAATAATTTTTGACTTAAGTGCTTCATTTGTCACACCATGTCACATATTGATGATTAATACCTATAATACGACGGCTGGACATGAGGTGAGATGATGTATTAGCAGCTGTCAGACTTTAATAATTCAGTTGCACAGTAGTAGAAGAAACTAGACTGTCTAAATGTGCCTTCTAAGTGTAAGCCATAAAATTACTTTAAAAAATATGAAAACACAAGAAAAGACAAACATTTCTGTTTTTTTTTTTTTGCAAGGTGGGCAAGTCCCCTTGCCTTGCATTCCCTAATTTGAAGATAAGCCTAGATAAGCCTCCCATACCCTCAAAGCTTATATTGATATATATATATATATATATATATATATATATATATATATATATATATATATATATCCACATGCACACACACACATACACACATATATATATATATATATATATATATATATATATATATATATACACACACACACACACACACACACACACACACACACACACACACATACACACACACGCACTAGTCTGACATTGTCATACTGCCCTCAAAGCTTATATATATATATATATATATATATATATATATATATATATATATATATATCTGTGTGTGTGTTTATATGAACTCTTTGATTGTCATACTGCCCTCAAGGCATTTACATCTATATCTATAGAATATACACACATATATATATATATATATATATAAAACAACCAACTCTGAGATTGTTATATACATACATACATATATAGGTTTACTATCATAAGCTGTAAATGCAGCTGATCGAATGCCAGTGGAATACTGCAAACTCATAATAATGAAAATAAAGCGTGATTCGTTATTATGAGTTCGGCAATGTGAATGGACATTGTGGCACAGTGAGGACCAGATAATTTACCCATTTCCTTACTGAAATGCAGCATCAGAGTTGGCATATATAATTTGCAGGAGATGTGGGGGGCACAGCTCCCCATGTGAGAAGGGCATGGGGGCTTGCCCCCCTGCAAAAACATAAAAGGACACACAGACTTTCGAAACTGGAAGTCTGGTATATTGAATGTCGGTCGTGTTTCTCACGTTCGACATTTAGGGTAAATGTTGATTTTGTTTTTGAGATTTTATTTTAGTTTTTTCATTAAAAATTATTTTGCTTTCCACATTATGATAGCAAACCATGTGTATATATAAATATATATATATATATATATATATATATATATATAGCGCTTTTGTCCACCACTGTACCCGGTCTGAAGAAGTTCATCTACATTGGTGGATGAAAGCGCTAACGAAATAAACCCTTTTGGAGCAACCGTCTTTGCTTACTTTGTTGGTTTTAGTTCTTAGTTTGTTAATTTTAATATAAATATAAAAACCACGAAAATATATATATACTCCACAGGATAAATGTCTCGATACCACAAAATAAATAAAATTAATCAAACAGTCTAAAATGGTAGCAAAGACAACCAGGCACTCTGTCAATTCAATGTAATATAAAATTTATTCGAACAAAGTCACAAACGTTGGTGAGCGCGTTCGCTTAATAGCTTCATCAGACCTTAATGCAATTCAACATACATAATCTTATTTAAATAAATTCAAACTTCCTATATCCAATCATAAACACGCTTCTATCTAAGCAATTAAGTTAAAGGCATAAAGCAGAAAGAAATATAGAAGGAAATATAAAAAGTGCTTTTTAGGCTAAAACAATATAAACATAGTTCATATATACATCTAATATGAATTCATACATACAATATAAACGTGATTAAAAACAGATTCATAACTGCATCTAATATCAGGTGATGCATTTTTTAAAAAATATGTATGTATATATGTACTATAAAAACTCATTTGTTAATTATCCTACTCTTTAAAAGAGGTTTTATACAGGCTCTTTCATTGAGCCCTCTCCCTATGTCTGCTCTCATAATCCAATTAACCTCCCTACTTTCTGTGAAATTCCGAATATCACCCTCTCTAATATTGAGTTTTATAATGTCTATCACCCTAAAAATAAAACTATGCCCTTCTCCTGAACTCATGCCGTGTTTGGACAGTGCATTACACTCAGATTTAATCCGAATGTTATAAAGATGTTCTCTTATTCTGTCTTTAAAGACACGATCTGTCTTTCCTATATAAAATGAATGACAGAGTTCGCACTCCGCTAAATATATTACATCGGGTGTAAGACATGTTGCTGATGTCTTAAAAACAAATTTCTTATGTGTATCTGGATGTATAAAGGTACTACTGGCGTTTATATATGGGCAATAATTACATCTTCCACAGTGTCGCGTTGATATATTCACATCTCCTATATCTCTCCTACAACTATTGGAATAAAGTAGCCTCTTCAAATTCTTCTTGTTTTTGTAGGAGAACCTAGGTCTATCCCCTATTATTTCATTTATATCCAAATTAACTGTTAAAATGGACCAATTCTTACTAAAGATATCTGTAAGTTGTTTGTTATCACTAGTATAAAAAAGTGGAATCTTTAGAGAGCTATTGATAAGAGTAGGTGTCATTACTGGTTCAACCACTCCCATTGGTCCAAAATATGGTTGTGCCCTACTTCTCCTCAAATCACTAATTGATGTTAAATTCTCATTAATCTCACATTGCTGGTAACCTCTTTTCATAAGTCTATCCTCTAGACTATTCATTTCCATCACAAAACCTTCCTCTTTGGGGTTAAGTCTGGACGCTCTAACTCCTTGACCCCTAATTAATTTTTAAAAACATACTCCGGATGCATACTAATTCTGGCCAAAAGGGAATTTCTGTAACATGCTTTTCTAAAAATTCCTGTATTTATCAGGCCATCAGATAATTTCTCAACTAACACATCTAAATATTGTATCCTCACGTCTGAAAGATGTCATAGTAAATTTCACGAAACTAGTGGGACTATTTATTTTATCAACAAAATCCAATAGTTGTTCTTGGCTTCCTGTCCACATTAGAAAAATATCGTCCACAAAACGACGATAAAAAGGTACAGATTGTATGATACCTGTAGTGGAAACAAAGAAACATTTAGAAAGTGTGAAAGTTACTAATGGAAATAATGTTGTTAATACTATCTGGGAGAAATCCCCTATGGACAAGAATTTGTATCCGACTGTTACTATTCAGAAAGCATTAGTGAATGATAATCATGTTGTTAACCCTGAGAAAGTAGTTAGACCTAAAACGTATGGAAATAAGGCCAATACTCAAAGTGTTATTACTGAGCAATGTGGGGATACCTCTAGAAATCATCTTTTTCCGTTACCTATAAATCTGGAGAGGGATATGAGGACAGGGAGGTCAGTAAGCCGAGGACACCAGAAACGGAAGTTTTCTGGGGACAGGAACCCCAATCAGTCCATCAAAAAAGATGTGGGGCAATGTGGAGAAACATTAATTTGCAATATTTCTAGTTATGTTTTAATGGAGGAAGACTGGTCTGCTCTAAATAAAGGGCTTAACTTCATTCCTACTTGTGAGAGCAATGTGCATGATACTATTTTGGATTTAAAAGTATTTTGTAGAAATATTATGTTGAAATTAGAGTTTGGCAATAGTAATTATGAACAAATATATCCCTTTAGAAAACAGAGTACTTATGTTCCACAAAATCACCCCTTAGGATGCATATTTAAAACTCACAGAAGATGAAATATATAAATTATATCATAGTAAAGGTAGTTTCAAGAAATATAATAAAAGGAGGAATAATCTGCTTTATAAGGAAAGAGAAGCTCTTAGGTAATTGCAAAGAAATGAAATGATAGTGATTAGACCTGCAGACAAAGGAGGCCCTGTTGTTATAATGGACTATGAGCAATATGTTGAAGCTATGGAGAGGATGTTATCAGGCAATACGTTTTATAGTTTTATTACTACAACGCGAGTACATCAGATTATTAGTTTAATTTCTACTATGTTATTTGATGACTTTAAAAGTGGACTTTATTCTAGTGAAACATATAGATATTTACAAGTAGAGAATCCTCTGATTCTTGTTATACAGGGCCTACCTAAGGTTCACAAAGATGGACTTAGACCACCCATGAGACCAATAGTAGCTGGTGGTGGATGGGCCACGGAACCCATGTCCATATATATAGGAAAACATCTTCAACCAATCATAGATAAATGTAGGACAGTCTTAAGGGACACTATATTGATTATAGCTCACTGAGAAGGATGCCCAGTGAAAATGTGCATGTACAACCACTCTGAAATGATTTCATACAGAAACGGCACAAAAGATATTTCATGCTGTGATGACTGCAAAAGGGAGATTATTGTATCTCCAAGCTGCAGTGACCTAAGATTGGTTATTTCAAGTAGCAGAGGTGTAGGGGAGCTATAACTTTACCCCCAGCAGATACTACAATGGGGTGTCATGGGCAAAAGTAGGATGGACATCTTTGTGATGACAAATATACACCTCAGAGATCACTGCAACTTATGGAAACAAAAGCATTTCTACTTGTACAACAATCACAACACAAAAGGGCTGTTTGTTCTGTTTCTCCTTTCATTGTTGTTGAATGTTTGTATGTTTCACTGTGCCTTCTTTAACAAATGGTGATTCATAAAGGAACATTCAGTCATACTGCATTCAAGGAACTGTCTTAAATCCTGAATACATTTATGCTGTCAACCAAAATTGCATGTACCTCTGCACACCAGTACATGCACAACGAAACAGACATTCAGCAGTGATGTCATTCACTCCCTTTCACAGCTGTGCATATCCTGCAGTGCTGTGTGCCTATTATCTGACCCATTAGGGCAAATTATGAAGCTAGAGTAATATTCATGTGGCAGAATCCTGCTCTGTAGTCAGGCAAAGGACATTGTTCTTTGGATTGTGCATTGGGCTTCTAGTAAAATAAAGAAACTGTGTGAGGCAGAATACAAAAGAAAACTCATGCTTGAAAGCTAACTTACTAATTTGCTTTTATGTCCTCAGAGCCAGAAAGACATATGGCATACAATTACAGGACATATGGCGCACAATTATAAATCGGATTTGTTTGAAAATATCCTGCCAAGTCTAATAGTATTCCAGGAAAGTCAGAAAAAGCAATGAAATGGAGCGTTCATGAAAGGATATGCTGTCATCGTCAGAAATTAGCTGTGTCAAAGCACATGAAAAATAGTTCACCTCACAGTGGTAGTAATAGGGGGAGTAGAAACTTAAAATGTTACAGCTACAGAGGGTTTTCTTCTTTGTTAATTACCCTTAGCAGGGTCTTGCAGTGTAGCCGGCAAGATAAAGTAACAAGTGGCATTAGTCTGATGATTCTGGCAATCAGAACTACGTATACATTGTAAAACCTGTAGCTACATTTTTTGAGTGTGGGTCGTGTCACTGTGGGTAAAACCACATGCACACAAAAAAATTATTTCAAAGTGCAAATTAGAGTCTAAAAATGGACACATACTACATGTCACATATCTAGGGGTTAGTATAATATTTAAGGTGTTTACCTTAAAAACACAAGTTACTGGATTTTATTCTCACATTTGAAAATGAAATTGGCTAAGCTTAAAATGAGCCACAAGGGCAGCTTGCCTAGAACTTACCTATGACCTATCAGTTACATATTTCCTGTTTATTATTAGTTCTGAGTTTATATGGTTAGTATGTAACATAAAACTGTATATATGTATACATCTATATTATATTATATGTATCTATAGATAGATAAATATATAAAATACACAAACACCCACACATCCCCTTCTAATTATATGTACCAACTCTGAGAGTAAACAACATCAGAGAAAGGGCAAATTCTCACTTTCTGTCATTCTGTGACCTCTCACAAAGTAATGTCAGCAGAATCAATTGTATAATTATTTGATCAGGTCTGCCTGCATTATAGATGTATGCTGTTACAAATGTTCAACTATATGATGTGCTACCATATATATTTGTGTGTTTATGGGTACACAGCTACATATAGATACATAGGTATATAGGTGTGTGGGTAAATAGTATGCATACGCATGGCAGTCTTGCAACCAGTCATCCAAACTTTTACAGAGTTTTCATGGCAGAGAAGTGGGATTGGATTTCCAATACTGTCTCCTGAATAACTCTCATCAGCAACCCCGGTTTGTTTTATACTAGCATCAGTGTGTGTATGCGCGTGCATGTGTGTGAGTGCGCATTTTATCCACCATTCTTCCGTCCATCCACAACTCCTTTTTTGCATTTTTACAAACGAGGTAAGCATGTCACTTCAATAGTGGTAATCATTTAGAGTCAATGTTCACACTGCTGGGTGGCTGGCCCTGCACATATAAAATTTTTATGTATTTATTTTATTTATTTAATATTTGTTAACCAGGTAAGCCTGAGTGGACCAAAATAACTAATTTTTGCTGGAAGCCCCAGGAGAAAAGCTATTACAGTATTGATGATTACATTTTCAGTGAAGTATAAATACTTTAGAGTTTGGCCATAAGAAATGTTAATACATAGTAAAATAAAATAACAGTGCTGACTTTGCGGGAACATGGGCCAAATTCTTGGCTAGGCTTATATGGGCCTCCAGTCCAATGGCCTAGAATTATCCTATGACCCTACGAACTTATCAACAGTGCATTTGTGGTTGGTCGTAGGAGATGTTAATACATAGTGAAAATAAACTAAAAGAAAAACTAATAGGTGCAAATAGAAAAGAACAAAGATATTGTAGTATAAGTAACATACAAGGTGGTGAGTAGTTATTGTGAAAAAATATAGATAAAAGCAGAGAGCAGAAGCATCACATTACATGTATGACAGAAGATTTTTGCAGTGAGTATTGGTATGACAAGAAAGCGTGAAGAAAGGATATCAAAGTAGGTGAGACACTGTCCAGGTAAGAAACATGGGCAGAGCCAGGACTTATTTAGGAATTATTTTAGGGTGTGTTTAAACACATGTAGGTTACAGATAGGCCTGATAGATACTGGTATTGACTTCCATTTATTACCTACAGTAGTAGCATGGGCAGAGTGTGAGAGCATTGTTTTGGTTTATGGGTGGCGAGAATTTGTTTATCTTCTGAGTGGGGAGGTCCACTAGCATGGTAGCTGAGCAGTATCATGTTAAGGGCAGGACAAGTTGCAGGTTTGAGAGTTAGGTTATGTGCTCTAATAAGTTACTGGTGGGTTAGTGGATGCGGATGTTCTAGCCAGTCGTAGATGTAATGTGATGCACATGTTGCAAATATTGCTGCTTTATTGTAGCATACTAGCGGTTTGGATTTTAGTGTGGTCTGTAAGTTGGTAAGCATGAGTCCTTCACAGAGGAGAGGGGGAAAGATGTATGTGGTGGCAAGGGTGGCTTTACCAGATGAATTTACATTCAGGTTCATATGTGATTACTAGGCTAATGACCCCAGGGAGCCTTTTTAAGCCTAGCCATACTTCCCACTGTGAGAATCAAACTTGGTACCCTGTGTTTGTGAGGTAAATACCTTAACCATTAAACCAACCCCCAACCCAAAGAAAAAGGGAAACACAGGCTCTGATGAGATTTGAACTCATGCCCCCTGGTTTACTAGACCAGTGCTCTAACCCTGAGCTACAGAGTCACACATAGGGATTTTTTGTGCCTGTAAAGGATCCCCAGGTTTTTTTTTTTTGATATTATTATAAATTTGAAGGTCAAATTTTAACTTGTTTTCTATAGACTACTTCTATTTCAGTGTTGTTTAAATGAGTTGCATTTGTTAACGTTGTGTGATTTTTTTTTGAGGAGAATATAAGTAGCTTTGTTTTCTTTGAGTTGAGTAGAAGTTGGGGGTTAGATATCTAGGATTCTATAGAAGTGAAGGCCTGTTGTGTGATCTGTTACTGAGTAGATGCAGTCAATAAAGTGTGTATTAAACAGGGTTGCAATTTCTGGGGGTGGAGAGGTGGCTTTCTGGGGATGGATAGGTGTTTTTTTTTCCGAACCTAGATTTAATAGGGATCCAATTGAAGCCCAGACTTTACCTGAGTTATATTCATGGCTGGCTTGAAGATTGGTATAAAAATGCTTAGACTCTTGTCCTTCTTGACCATGGTAACAGATCTCATAGTACCTCAACGTGAGTTTGCTTTTTCCTAGAGGTAACAGATTATGACTACACTCTGCACTCTGGCTTTATCTTCTGCCTCACTCTTGCTTTATTCTTTCAATGAGACTGAAAACCCCGTCAACACCACCTCCCCCAGACCTTAAGAACCAAGGCATTTAAACTGCTCACTTTTACTTCCAGGGCCTACTAGCTAAGCATCTAAGAGAACAGTGCTGAAGTGCAGAAGGCTTTATGTAAAATAATGTGAAATACTAACTTCTTACAGTTGACAGAAAAGTACGGTATGTACAATGAAAAACAGTTGTTTGTCTACCAGTAATTGTTAAGTCATCTTAGCTGCCTGAATTGGAAGTCTGATTCTGCTCCAGTAACCCCAACATACACTGCATTTCAAAAATATGGCTTTATTTATTTATTTTACATTTGTTTACCAGGAAAGTCTGACTGGACAAAAAGTCCATTTTCAGCTGAGGCCCTGGGAGAAAAGCTCTACAAAATACAATTCCAGTTAAATAGTACATAACTAACAGAGGTAGATTTATCAATATAGAAAAATACTTATTCCACTGAATTAGTACATGTAACAGAATTTCATGTCTTAATACAAAAAACACTGAAATAGTACATACATTACAGAGTTGCTTGTCTTGGTATATGCAACAGATGTTCAAGCAGCAAGGAGAAAACCATTCAGAATGATATCTTTTCACATTCCCAATAGACTAATATAGGCATATTGAGAATAAGATATTGATGTAATTTGATGTAGAAATTCAATGACAGCTCAGAGTCAGGAAAAGAGAACAGGTTATGAAGTTAATTGGCTGTTCTCTGTAAACTGCTTACTAGCCAGGGTCAGTACACGAGCAAATCCATGTCGTTGTTAGGTGGCGTTTGAGTAATTTTTTAAAGTTTAACGTACTAATAGTGGATCTTACGTTTAGGGGTAAGGAATTCCAAATTTTAGCTACATAGAGTACAGGGAATCACCTGCAGCATTTTTACTTTTGGTTATGTTTATTAATGCTTTGTTAGTGGAGCATTAATACTCAATTGTTTGAGTAGTGATTAAGTAGATTTTTAAGAGTTTTTTCTGGTTTGTTAAGTATTTGATGGGCCATGGTAAGTTGGTTGTATGCGAGTAGATTGAGGAGTTCTAGCTTTGAGACTTGTTTAAGGTCAACGCAATGATGGGAAATGTTCATAGGTTCATAGGTTCATACTAGGCTATCTGCCCTAGGGCATTTATAAGCCTAGCCAGAGTGTGTGTGGCTTTCACCACCCCTTAGGCTAAGAATACTACTCCCATTTAGGGTTTAGTTTGCTGTGCCTCTGTCTAGTAGTGACACAGAGATGACCCCTGGGGTAAACCTACGATCTCCCATCCACTCGTCAAGATTTCTCTTGAATAGAGTTAGTGAGGGGCTCTGCCTAACATGGATTGGGATTCTGTTCCAGAGTGTAGGGAGCCTCTGGGTTATGAATCTATCCCTCCAGCACATCCTATTTATTTCTGTGCTGAGGTTTAAGTCTCTTGCTCTTGTGGCTCTGATGGATTTGGATTTTCTGAGATGGAGCATGTCCATTAATTCCGGATTGGACATGGCCTTGTACGTCAGGCACAGGTCACCTCTGAGTAGGCGGTATGCTACTAAATAGAGCTGGAGTTTTTTCAGTCGGGCAGCATATGACATATGTTTAAGACCCTTTATCCTCTTGGTGAGGAACTTTTGGGGTCTTTCCAACTACTGCAGGTGTTGGGTAAGATACATCCCAAATGGGGCATTGTACTCAATCATTGGCCTGATAAGAGAAGAGTACAGGGGCACAATGACCTCTCTTGATCTAGATGTGAAACCCTTCATGATAAGGTGGGCAATATAGAAGGTCTTCCTAACCACTTTGGCAATGTGAGTGTCAAATGAGAGGTTACTCTCAACCTGGGTCCCTAGGTCCCTGATTTTCTTTTCCGTACTTAATGGATTACCACCTATGTGGTAATTTGTGGGTACCTTGTTTTTCCTAAAGGGTATGACTATACATTTTTTGGCGTTCAGCTTAAGGCCATAGCTCTGGCACCAATTATCCGTTTCTATGAGGCCTCTCTGAAGGATGTTTGTGTCCGCTGGAGTATCAATTATGGCGCCCAGTTTGCAGTCATCTGCGAACTTTGTCAGCCACAATCCTCCTATGTTTGCCTGTACCTTGGAAAAATAAATGCCGAACAAGAGGGGTCCCAGGACTGTGCCCTGTGGGACACCGCTTGTCACTGGCTTGGAGTCTGACATAGCTGCAGCAACTCTGACCCTGTGGGTTCTGTCCTTGAGCCAGTTTGCAACCCATCTCATGACATATGGGTTTACATTTAAGCTGGTGAGTTTGTCTATGATGCCCAAGTGGGGTATTGTGTCAAAGGCTTTTGCAAGGTCAAGGTAGGCTGTGTGAACTGCCTTACCCTCATCAATGGCCTTAGTGACTGTTTCAAAAAAGTCGACCAAGTTCAAAAGGCAGGATCTGCCCTTGACAAAGCCAAATTGGGTAGGATCCAATGTCTGTAGGTCCCCAATGCCTTTGTTTATGAGTTCCATAATGATCCTCATCATAGCTTTGCAGACCAGGCTCGTCAAGCTTATGGGGCGGTAATTTCTAGGGTCCGTAGAAGCACCGCCTTTGTGAAGTGGGACCACTGTTGCCGTACGCCACTTTTTGGGTATGTATCCTGTAGTAAGGCTAAGATTAAACAGCAGCCTTATGTGTGGGTTTAGTTCCTCTTGGAGTTCATGTAGCACACAGCCCGGGACACCGTCCGGTCCCATTGATGCTGTGTTTTTAGCTTTAGAGAGGGCGGCTCTCACCTGGGCATCTGAGATGTTAGGGAGGCTACACTCTGCTGGGATAGTTATTTCTCCTTTTGGGGAGAAATATGCACTGAACCTGTCTGCCAGAATGTTGGCAATGTCAGTGGGTTCAGTGTATTTTGTGTCATTTTGGACTAACTCTGAGCATATCTGGGAGTTTCCACCCAGGTTTCTAACATAGCTACAGAAGGCCTTGTGATTGTCTTTTGTGTCTTTTGCGATTTTTCTCTCAAAGTTGGCCTTGGATGATTTTATGAGTGATCGTAGTTTTTTGCTAGTACTGATCAGAGATGCCTTCCCTTTTAGGGATTTTGCTCTGCCATGTAGTAGCTTCCTCCTTCTGTTGTAGAGTTTGTTTATGGCTGGGGACCACCAGACCGGGCGCCTGCCTTTGGGGGAATGGGTCTTGGTTTTATTTGGGATTGCATGATCCATGTGCCCGTAAAGGCATTTGTAAAGGATTCAGCAGTGTGGGTTGTGGTTTCCACTGGCCCAGGGACCTTGAAGGATACCACTTCAGTCTTTAGAAGTGTGAAGTTGGCTTTTGAGAAGTTCTTCATTGTGGTCTTTTGTGCATGGGGTGGGGGCGGGATGTGGATTTCCAGTGAGATTCATTTATGGTCTGATCTTACCAATGAGGGATATACTTCCGGTGTGGAGCATTTTGTCCCCATGTTTGTGATGATCAACTTTTTCTGTAGAATAGTTAGTTAGAGTGTGTATTCCCTTGTCTGTGTATATTACCTCATTTTAGTTAGAGCTAAGTACCTGCTTAACGTAGAGGGTTTGTCTTTTGTGTTCATTGTTGTAGCTCTACTAGGTCCATTTACTTAGAGGGCCTAGTGCCCATTAACTTAGAGGACAGAGCTGTTCCCTTTTTTTCCCCTTTTCTTCAATAGATGTGCTTTGTTATTATAGAGTGTTATAGAGGTGTAGTCAGTGCTAAAATATTTAAATAGTGTGTGTTTTTCTATAGAGGTGTAGTTAGTGTTTACTTCCTTTTTGGTATTAGTGGTTGTGTTTCCTTCTTATAATGTCTAAGGAAAGCAGAGAGAATGAACCTGAGCCATCAGGCTTTAAAAAGTGCTAGAAATGTTCACAAAAAATGTCAATTACTGATGGGCATAATATTTGTGTTTATTGTTTGGGGGCCATTCACCTCCAGGAGACATGCACATTCTGTCATTCTTTCAGCTCCCGTGTCTTACAGGAAAGAAAGAACAAGCTAATTCTCAAAGGACTCCTGAAACCATCTTTTGATGAAGCTTTACAGAATACATATTCTTTAAATTAGTCCCCGTCCTCTAAAGGTGACAAGCCTATGTAAAGACCATCTCCCTCTTCTTCAACTCATTCAGAGCCACCTCAAAAATTTACTAAAACTTCAGAAACATCAGTCTCCTTGGCTCCACAGCTGTTGGAACTGAGAGAGATCATTGAATTGGATAAATCAAGTCTTTTGGCTCCACAGCCTTCAAAACCGAAAGAGACTACTTTTTGGAGCCGGTCCACTGAACTAGTACCAGTCTCCCCTACCTTGAGATCTCCCATTTTGGAGAGATCTCGTTCACCAACCAACTCCACCAGGTATTCTAGGAGCTTGTCGGATGATGACGTGGACAGGGTGGTGCGCAGACTTTTGAAGTCACCGGCACTGGCTAAATTGTTTTTGGCTCCAACCAAACCATTTTTGGAGCCATCCAAGACTATTACATCCATGACTATTCCTCCTCCGAGCCAAGCTGGATCTTCAGAGCCAGAATGCCAGATACCACTTGCTGTAGACTCTTTGGTTCCAAGACCCCTCTAGGAGATTTCAGAACCGATCCCTGCTCTGACAGTCTCGGTGCCATGTGGGGTGTCTAGGAGCTGAAGTTCTCCGGTCGGCTCCAAGGGAGTAACTTGGACCCAAGTTTCTTCAGTTCCGAGTTTACCTCTCAGAGATTTGGCTCAGCTGAGCTCTGCTCCTACATCAGCCTCTGAGCTGATCTCTGAAGAGCCAGGGATTCCATCTGTTTCCTCAGAACCAGAGGTGTTCTTGGAGCCAGGGGGATCTGCCTTCGAGCTGATGAGGAGTGTGCTGTCCCCACCTACAGCTCTACACAAGGATCCTGGTATTCTTCCCTCCAAGGCACTGGCTTCTGTCTCTGCACCACCCCATCCACAGGACAGCAGAGATTCAGAGCCTCAGGGAGCCCCATTGGGCAAACCCCACTCTTCGAGACCTCCCCAGAATACCCTTCTGAGGAGGTTTCTCAAAAGCGAACATGCAAGAGGAAGCACATAGTCTCCCCTGATAATTTCATCATCTCTGACACTGACCTCAAGGAGTCAGAAGGGTCCCCATGGTCGTCCTCTAAAGATATCTCCTTTGCAGATATCTTAGAAATCATGAAACAGAGAGGTGGCTGGAAAACCATCAACCCATCGGATGAGGAGTCGGTGTACCTGAAAGCTTTTGGATATCAACCTTCAGCCTCCTGGGTGTCTCCGCCATTTAACGAGCTAATGGAGTTGGTTAGTCAAAAGGCATGGGAGTCACCAGACACTATGGAACCAGTCCCTTAAAGGCCAAATAATGAGTATCAGCTCCATCTGAAAAAGATTTCTCATGAAAGGCATTCCTGTAGATGCTATGGTGGTGGCAGCAGCCACCAGGAAGGAACTTTCTGAAATATCCTCGTCTGTCCATCCACCAAACAAGGACTCTCGAACAATGGACAGATATGGGAAGCGCATTTTTTCGTCAGTGACTTTTACCCTTAGATCATTGAACTACCTTACTCACTTTATGAGACTACAAAGAGATCTTCTGAAGGAGTTAGAAGATACTCTCCAAGGTTTATTAGCTGCGTGGGTCTCAGAAAGGGTGACCTCTCAGCTATCTACCTTAAATTCCATAATTAACTCCTCCATGAGCCTGATATCCTATACAGCGGATGGAGTGAGCAGAGCAGCGGGTTGAGGAGTTTCCCTGAGGAGACACTCTTGGATGCGCTCGTGTAACTTCGTGGAGCCTTTCAAGTCTACCTTTGTCAATGACCCTTTTGATGGTTCCTCACTCTTTGGACCCAAAGTCAAGGACACACTCAACAGATGCAAGCAGGAAGGGAAAACTCTCTCTGCCGCTGGAGTACATTTTTCCATAAATTTAAAACCTTACCCTAAAGGTCAGAAGAGTGGGAAAATGTGGTTCAAAAGATCCCAGGGAGTGTTTCAGGATGCATGAGGTGAAACCTTCCCCAGTGGCAGAATGGGGAGGCAATAATGGTAGATGTCATCCTCAAGGTAGAGGGGGCCCACAAAACCAGGATGACTGTGGTTCCTTTTGCGGCCAGCCCTACCAGTGCTCCTGAAAGGATGCCCGTCTGCTCTAACCTGGAGGCAGTCTGGGGGGGCGGTTAACTCTGTACCCAGAAGCCTGGCAAGATATCACAAGAGACAAGTGGGTACAAAGTATAATATCCAGAGGTTATTCCATTCCCTTTTGCCATCCTGCCCCACACATCAGAACAATCTCAGATATTCCACCCAGTCAAAGGAAACAAGCAACTGTAGAAGTTCAAAAAGTCCCTGCAGACCAAACAGGATTCGGAACTTACTAAAGATTCTCTTTAGTGCCAAAAAGAACAGGGGACTGAAGACCCGTATTGGATCTCAACAAACTGAATGAATTCGTGAAGAAGTGCAAGTTCCGAATGGTGACACTGCAGTCAATTATTCCCTTTTTAGGGAAAGATGATTGGATGTGCTCAATAGTCCTCCAAGATACGTACTACCACATAAAAATGAACAGAGCATCAAGAAGTCATTTACGCTTCCAGCTGGGAGCCAGTTATTATCAGTTTTGAGCTCTGCCCTTTGGTCTCACTACAGCCCCCAGAGTGTTCACCAAATGCATGACAGTAGTCACGGCTCATTTGAGACATCTAGGATTCCAAGTGTTTCTGTACCTGGATGACAGGCTCCTACTGCCACCATCAAGCATCTACTTCAACAGGTGAGAGACACCACACTACAAACCTGTTCTCAGTTAGGCATAACAATGAATTTTCAAAAGTCTGCCTTGTTGCCCTGTCAACATATTACATTCATAGGCGCAGATCTCTACACCATTTCCATGATGGCACGTCTGCCTCTCGACAGAGTTTCTGTTCTCGGGCAACAAATAACCGACCTTTTACCCAGAAACAAGGTGAAAGCAAAAACAATTTTGAAAGTCCTAGGAACCATGGCATCAACGATCACCCTAGTTCCTCTAGCCAGGATGCATATGAGAATTCTTCAATGGCTCCTTTTTGCTCAGTATTCATTACAAGAACTTCCCATGTCTCACCAAATCAGGATTACAGAGTCATGGAAGAGAGATCTTCTATGGTGGCTTCGGGCCAAGCATGTGACCACCGGGCGACCTTGTGTGCCACAACAACCTATAGCGACAGTGACCATGGATGCTTCCCAGATAGGGTGGTGGGGGGCATTATCTGGGAAGAACAGTCCAAGGCACATGGCAAGAACACAAGGCCCAGTTGCACATCATTGTTCTAGAGATGAGAGCAGTGCTTCTAGCCAAGCACTCTAGGACTCTCTTCCACTAGGAACGATTGCAATCCAGTCAGACAACATGTCGGTAGTTGGGTACATAAACAAACAAGGAGGAACCAGATCATACCCCCTTTGTCAAGAAGCGCTGAGAGTATGGCAATGGGCAATCTTTTCCCAACATTTTCTGGTGGCAATGCATATCCCGCATAAATCCAACGTGATAGCAGACAAACTCAGCAGGGTGATATTAATGCCTCATAAGTGGTCTCTAAACCAAAACATAGCAGAGAATACCAAATGCAGCAGCTACTTTGCCTAATCCCCCCTATGAGGGAGACACTAAGAGATGCACTTGTTCAGGATTGGCCCTCGGGACTTCCATATACCTTCCCCCGCTTTTCCCTGATACCTAAAGTCATTCAGAAAGCAAAATCCTTGGGAAGCAGGCTGATTTTCAATGCTCCATATTGGCCTCGTCAGATTTGGTTCCTCTTTCTCTGGCTTCACCTACAGGAGAAACCATGGGTTCTGGACCCATTTCCAGACCTTCTGACCCATATGTCAGGAACACTTCATCCTGCTCTCCAAACCCTCAATTTAAGAGCTTGGCTGCTCCACTTCCAAACTTAGTCAGGCTTCAAGACTTCAAACCACCAGTAAAACACAGAGTTCATCTAACTGCAATTTCTAATTTTCACATTGGTGAATACACTCCTAACCTGATGTCACAAAAATTGTGTAAAGCATTTTTAAAAGGCACTTGCTTATTGAGACCTCCCATAAAAGAACATCTCTCACCATGGGATCTGAATTTTTGTCCTGATGCACCTAACCTTACCTCCCATTGAACCCTCATCATCATGTGGTCTCAAATTTCTCTCTTTGAAAATTATCTTCCTAGTAGCCATTATGTCTGCAAGAACAGTCTTGGAGTTGCAAGTTCTATCAATCAAGCCACCATACTTGATTTTCCATAAGGATAGAGTATCTCTATGAACTGATCCATCCTTTGTGCCAAAAAATTGTTCCCAAACCAATCTGAATCAGTTAATTTAGCTCCCAGTGTTTTTTCCTAATCATAGCAACAAGACAGAGTACAAACTTCACCAACTGGATGTGCACAGGCAATTTAGGTTTTATCTGCATAGAACCAAATATTTTAGAAAAACAGACCAATTGTTCATCTCCTTTTCAGAAGCTAAAAAGGGCATGCCAGTTACAAAAGTTATGCTTTCAAATTGGCTCTCAAATTGCTTTACCTTTAGATACACCTCAAATAATAGGAATTTGCCATTCAAAGTTAGAGGCCACTTGACTAGAGCCTTAGCAACATCCTCTGCTTACCTAGCCAGATTATCAATGGACAGTATTTGTGCCGCTGCTACATGGGCAAGACCCCATACTTTATTACTCATTACAAAGTTGATTTGGCCTCCAGGAACAGGGCTTCCTTTGGTTCCACTGTGCTCAAAGGTATACTCCCATGAGCCACCCAGAAAAATGGTGCAAGGGACACTGTCCCAACCAGTAAGAATGAAGGTGAGATAGGACAACATAACATAACAAAGTTATGTACTCACCATAACGTTCCATGTTTGTTGCCCATCTTATGACCCTCCCGCCTTCCCCCAGCCAAGGACTCCTAGAGGACTTAGAATTTAGATCTTTCTTCTTTAGTGAAGAAGCTCCTCTGAATTTCCTTGTTATTTCTTAACCTGATGTTGCAGGACAAATGTAGACACATTGTTATAATTAGCAGCAAACAAGATCTGGGGAATTATACCACTGCATGATGGGATACCTATTCAGCCACGAGCAAATGAAAGACTTCAAGCTAGTGTATTCAGCTGCGAACCAGTAAGAATGAAGGGCGAGATGGACAACAAACATGGAACATTATGGTGAGTACATAACTTCTTTTTTTATTCGGGTTGAGTGTAAGTTGAGCATTGGATAGCCAAGATTCCACTGCAGTGATAGACTGCTGTGTTATTTGCTGGAGTTGCTGTAGGGATGGGGCAGCACATAACAGGGTTGAATCATCTGCATATGTACCAGGGTGGCATGTAGGGTGGCAGTGTTGAGTTTGTTAGTAAGTATAATAAAAAGAAGAGGATGAAGGTTAGACCCCTGTGAAACTCCTAAAGTGACAGCTAGTAGAGGAGAGAGGTTGTTTTGCCATTTTACAGCTTGTTGGCGTACAGTTAGATAGTACTGGAACCATGCAAATGCAGAATGGCTAAGTCTGACTTCAGAAAGTACATTTAAGAGTTTGTTATGTGAGACTGTGTTGAATGCTTTGGGTAGATCAAGAAAGATCGAGAAAACTAGATTGCCTTCATTCCGGAGATTGATAACAGCATTAGTAAAGCTCATCAGGGCAGCGGTAGTACTGTGGTTAGGACGGAATCCATGTTGAGTATTAGACAGAAAATTATTGGATAAGAATTTGTAAATGAATGCATTTTTTTAGAATCTTAGATAATGGTGATTGGGTAGTCATAGGCCAGTAGTTGCATAGCTCTGCCAAGTTACCGCCTTTATGTAAAGGGATGATGTGTGATATTTTCCAGATTGCTGGCACTTGATGTTCTGAGATGGACCGATTTATGAGTGTGGATAGAGCATGGGAGATGGCTTCAGCAGTGATTTTAAGATACTCAGCAGGTAGTTTATCAGCTGCTAGGCTTGATTTTTTAAGGTATTGTTTATGGTAGCAGTAAGCACTGGTTGGAAGAAAAAGTTATTGACTTTGTGACTTGGTGGTGAGTAAGCTGGAGGAGGTGAAGTGCAGATGGTATATAAAAAGGCATGTTTGAATTTGGTGAAGTATTTATTAAATTGTGTAGCTATGTTATCTGTACTGCTGGTTAATGACAGGGATGGTGTACTGACTTGTCCTGGTTGTAGGATTTGTTTTATAGCTGACCAGAACTTTTGTGGGTTCTTCTGATGTTTTAATTGGATGTTGCTATAGTGGATTTTTTTTGTCCTGTCTGATTTTTTTTTTTGGCTTTATTTCTTAGTTCCAAATGTCTGTTGATTTGCTATAGTTTTATTACTGAGCCAATTTTCCCAGGCCTTGTCTCTTGTTTTTAGTCAAAATCTTGTTTCTTTGGTTAGCCGTGGGGTGTAGTTGCATTTAATCCTTATTATTCTAGGAGGAGCCAGTTTGTTTAAGATGTTAAACAAAGTAGAGTTAAAATACTCTACTACATATTCTAAAGGGAGATATGTAAGTGGTGATGAGTTGCAGTGTTTGAGTGTAGATACAAAGTCTTAGGGATTAAAATTACTTTTTTTCAGATTCGGTGGTAAGTGGTGTATTTTTTGGGGATTATATAGTGCCGGAGTACAAAGGTGGGTAGGTGGTTATTGAGGCTACAGGAAGACAGCCAGAGTGAAGTGACAGAGTTGGTCTGTTTGTTGTTTGATGTTTTGTCAACCCTTGTGGATGTTTGGATTATTTGGGTGAAGCCATGAAGGTTAATATGATCAGTAGGATTGAGTGAGTTACAGGAGTGCCAGTCGATGTTAAAGTCCCCCTGTTATAATTGCTGAGGGAAGGATTTTGATGTCCAGCGTAGGATGTATTCTAGGGTAGGAAGATTAACTGTAGGTTGGATATAGGCTCCTACTACATTTAAGTATTTCTTTGAGTTAATTTTTAGTTTTGTAAACATTATTTCAGCTTTATTAAAATCTGAGGTGACAAAGTTTATGGTTTCTATGGTGAGGCTGTTTTTAAATAGCGTGGCTATGCCACCCCATCTTTTGTCCTTCCTATCTTGTCTATATATGTCTTGCTAACCATTAAGGCTACTAGTTCTCTTTATCTTCATGGTGTGGCTAACAAGGTGAAATTATTCATTAATCTGCATTTTACTTTAAGAGTGATACAAATATAGGTCAGTGAATAAACTGGCACAAGCGTACAGGTAAAATGAAATACAAGGACAGGACAACAGACTAGTGCAGACCCTCTTGATATAATCCCTGACAAAGTTCTACCAGTATTCTCTTTCACAACTCCATTGCTGTTCTGATGGTAGCATCCTTCATCTATTCTGGCATTTAGGCTTATTTATTTATTTTTATTTATCCTTTGTTGACCAGGTTAGTCCTACTAAGCTAGTAGCCTCTGTGGCAACTCTCCACTGGACCAGTAATCAAGGATCCTCAGTCTTCATCACTGGCAACAGTGGGGGATGTTCACTGAGAGGATGACAGGTAAACACACAGTATTTCCAGATGCAGCTCTCTGCATCAAGTGGAATTTCTCTTAAGAGCACACAGAGACAACAGTTAGTCCAGGGCTGGTTTCTCACTCTTTCTCCATGTCCTCAGTAAAACTCCCCACTGGCACAGCTATAGGGCTGAGTCCTTAGCCAGGGTTCCAAGCCAAGTCCTCCAACACTGTCTGTGCCCAACCAGTGCTTCATGTTCCTGCCCAAGTAGCTGACACACATACTCTTGGAGATTTGTTTTACATACACACAACTGGGAAAGGCTGGCACAGGTTTACTGGTTATGCCCCCTTCTGCCCAGACTATAAGGTAGTTACCACTGTCACCAGAACCCCTTATCAGCTACTTTAAGGCCCTTAACAAAGAGTGTCCTATTTTATTGTGTAATATTAATACTAATACAAATGGTAGTTTGACCAAGAGCAAGGCTATTAGGAATGGCCCACACAGTGTCACTAAATAAATGTGCAAGTGCTCTCAGAACTTAAATATCTCTACAGAGATCAGCCACAATGAAAGGTTTAAATGTATTTAATGATAAATAATAAAAGAACAAGACAATACTAAATATATATTCACAGCGACATTAGAGTTCAAAACCACAGGAAATATTTAAAACAACATTGCAGGACAGTCTCAAATAAATAAAGAAAAATATTTAAACTAAGCTTCACTATATTCCTGACTTAATCTAAGAGAATTATACTGTTCCCTAGAAACTTACTTCATTAGAGCAAGGCAGATGTTGTGGTGAATGTTTTTGTTGGTTCCAAGACCAAATACAGAATGCTCTGTCTCATTAAGAAACTTTTCAAATTAATATCTAAAATATTACTGCCGGGATAGCTTGTAGAATGACATAATTTCTGGTCATTTGACTTTTAGTTCCCAGGCCAAAACCCCCATTGCAAGAAGCTGGCAGCATTTAGCATCTAAAAACTAAAACGCCTCGCAAGTACGGTGTGCTCGGCCGTACCATAACATAGTAATACACCAGTGGCCAGCATTTCCAGCATATAAAACACCTCCAAACCAATGGTTTGGAGGTGTTTTATATGCTGCAAATGCTGGCCACTGGTGTCTTAGCATTTAGCATCTACCTGTAAAAATATACAGTCAAGTGCTTTTCCTCAGATCTTTGGCAGATGGTAGAAGTCATAAAATAATTGTATTCCTCCATCCTTCAAAAGTAACAATTAGTTCACTCCAAGGACAATACAGAAATCATCCCAGCACAGACTCTGTGTCTCTAGGTGCATTGAAAACCTGAGAGGTAGCCTCTTGATTGCATCCAATAAAGTAATTTAATTCAGATATTTTTCTAAAGTTTGCTACACTGAAGTTAACCTCCTGTATCCCAGTTTCCACTGTTAAAATACATACATTTAAACAGTTACAGCAATTTCTGTTCTTCCAGTAGGGCACACCATGGATACATTTTAAACACAGCAATTTTACAAACACCTTTTTAACACACACATCTGTACAATGCGACATACAGTTCTAATACATTTGCAACACAAGCACCTTGTATAAATATTTTGATATTCACCAATTTCATATAATTACTTACAAAATTCCAAGTAGCTGTGCTGGCAGTATCTCTTTTCATCACAGCATCTTTTCAGGCGAGATTTGAAGTGGTATTCATACTTCTAGAGGAAATTTGCCTAGAACATTGGGAAACTTCACTAAATCTTTTTGATAGGTGTGGGATCTTTTACGTCCACCTGAGTAACCACCAACTCAAGTAGATGGGGCCTTGGTTTAACATCTCATCCAAAGGAAGGCACACTCAGGACTGCAGTACCCCCTTATGCGGCACTGCAGTGTCAGCAATTGATCTATCTCTTGTGGAAATAGAACCTTTAGCCGTCTGCAACAAAGGCAAGTGTGCTAACTCTTGTGGCTCTGCACTGTAATATCTTGCCCTTCCTGCACTGTAGACTTTCTCATGAGAATTTGGAACCCTGACTGTTAACATGTTTCTCCCTTTCTTGACCTATTTGTCTTTCTCTCTCAAGTCAGTTTTATCACTACTAATGCCCCCTAATTGTACCCTTATCCCACATGTTCTCTCTGATCTGCTGTACTTCATTATTCCTCTTTACTTCCTTGTAAAAGCACAATTATCTTATTTGATTTGCCTGTCACTAAATGGTTAATCACATTTTAAATACCATTTTCTTTGCTGTTATACATTATAGATGGTGTTTTTAAACTGTAGTCATTCTGTTTTTTTCTGGTCATGTAAACATGACTGAATAGTGTTCTTTCACTGGTTGATGCTATCTGCCCCTGAAAGTCTAACTGGGGTTCCATACTAGAATCAAATCTAGAGCAGTTGTGCTGTGTATGCAACAAAAAGGTAACAAGATAAGTACATATTAAAGGCCTTGAGTTATATATTGTTACATACATTTTCACAATTCATACATTCCATCCATGAATAGGTTATTGTAGATTTTGACAAAATCAGTGGAAATCCTCCATTCATTCAAAAACAAGCACAACTGATCCATCTTGCATTCTTTTCTTCATTCATTTTTAGATACATTATCCTATTCATAGTCACAGGGAGCCAGACCCCATCCCACTTGCCCAACAATCAGATTACAAAGATGCAAAGTTAAGAGTAATAGGAATGGTGTGTGGTGTGTCAGATCCATCCATCCATCCATCCACAACCCCTTTTCCCATTTTTGCACATGAGGTTGAGGTGCCACTTAAACATCTACAGTCAAGGTTTACACTGCCTGCTGGCTAGTCCTGCTGTGGTAGTTCTTCCACACCACACACTCACTCACACTCCCACACCTATGGCAAAAAGTGTCCAGTACTCCTACTGAATGTCATTAGAACGTGGGAAGGAACATGCACAAACACAGGGAGAACATGCAGACTCCACACAGAAGGAGCCCCAGCTGAGAATTGTACCAGGGAACCTCTTGCTGTGAGTCCATATATTTTAAAAGACTAGTGTGCCCAAAATGTGTATTTTAAATGATTAAAATAACTGATCCTATCTCTCTTAGAGGTACCCATAACCTCA